>NC_134362.1:139330045-139515045 GCF_048569485.1 Anomaloglossus baeobatrachus | reverse complement strand
AATACTGTTAATGTCATATACGTCATTACCTGTGCTTGCTCCAAGGTCTATGTGGGACAAACATCCCAAGAGCTCAGAAAACGGATCCAAAAGCACATTTCTACAATTAATTTAGCTTGCATCTGATCTGAAGAAGGGCAAGACTTTAACCTCGGTAGCCTCCCATTTTTTGCAATACCATTCAGGCTCCTATAGGGACATGCGTATTTGTGGTTTGCAGAAACTGCATGAGACTGGTAGAGGGGGCTCACTACATAAAGCCTTATTACGTACTGAGTCCAGATGGATTTTCCATCTTGATTCCCTTACCCCTCATGGGCTAAATGAGGAATTATTATACACTGGTTTTCTGGGCTAAAATAGATAAATATCCCCCTCTCTTCTTCTCCTCATGATTCCTTATGGAACATTCAGTCCCATAACTGATTGTTTCTTTTGTTCATCAATTCTCTTTTTTCCTCCCTCACAGTTGATTACATGTGAATCCATTGGATGAGAAATCGGTGGTCATGGATCTTTCTGTCCCTTTATGGATTTTCCAGCGAATGTCGGGCCCCTTTGTGTGGGGTGAGGGAATGAAAGAGGACAGAAGGAGGGGAAGCAATTGACAGAGTCTGTATCGACTTACCACACTGCCTGTATGGACCCCATCTTTGATAATACAACCCATCTTGGTCGAGGCGGCTATCTTTCTAAACATGGACTCCAGGAGATATTGCACCTTCTGTATGGGACTTTTGTTCTGAGATTTATATCTCACAGTTACGACCGTTAGGATAATGGAGATGGGCATAGGGTTATTCCATATGTATATTACTATCCCTGTATGGGCACGACTTAAGGCTACTTTACACACTGCGATATCGGTCCTGATATCGCTAGTGTGGGTACCCGCCCCCATCTGTTGCGCGACACGGGCAAATTGCTGCCCGTTCCGCACAACATAGCCCAGACCTGTCACACATACTTACCTGCCCGGCGACGTCGCTGTGACCGGCGAACCGCCTCCTTTCTAAGGGGGCGGTCCGTGCAGCGTCACAGCAACGTCACGGAGCTGCCGCCCAATAGCAGCGGAGGGGCAGAGATGAGCGGGACGTAACATCCCACCCACCTCCTTCCTTCCGCATAGCGGCCGGGAGGCAGGTAAGGAGAGCTTCCTCGTTCCTGCGGCATCACACATACCGATGTGTGCTGCCGCAGGAGCAACGAACTACATCGTTACTGCTGCAGTAACGATAATCGAGAATGGACCCCCATGTCACTGATGAGCGATTTTGCACGTTTTTGCAACGATGCAAAATCGCTAATCGGTGTCACACGCAGCAACATCGCTAATGCGGCCGGATGTGCATCACAGATTCCGTGACCCCAACGACTCCGCATTAGCGATGTCGCAGCGTGTAAAGCCCCCTTTAGGGCTATGCAAATTTTGATAAACCTGTACATCATTTGATATTATGCACTAAGTCTGCACTCTTGTTCTATCTGTGCTACCATATGATTTTGCAGATCTTATGATTCCAGGTTTTGCATTTACAGCAATGATTACCATGACATGTAAGAGGTGTGTGGCTTTCCTAGGTGTGAGCCATTGATTCTTTTTTATGTCCCACCATATGACTCCGGGATAGTTAACCCTTAACAACTCTATATGACATTTATTATTATGCATTAAGCCAATATGTGTCATACGGCCTCGTCCTTTAGGAACTTTGTTGTATTAATGTCACTATTTGAACATACAAGTGATTGCCCACTATATCGGGGTGTACAAGTGACATTTTTCCACTTACATCTTGTCCTCTATTAAAACTCGTTATTATGCAGATGGATACTTCCGTTCTCTCATATTTATGATCGATTGTAGGTATGTCCTTATTCTGACTGCCATACCTCTCCTAATTCTCACTAAGTGTGTGAATATCTGATATGATATAGGGGTTTTGGGAAACTTATCCAACATATGTTCTGTTCCTCCATAATGTGTCTCAATTATGTAATTCTGGGTAAACGTTATCATCAGTCTGTATTTATAACAAGTGTATTACTCCTCCATGCTATGTCACAACTATACATGCGTTCCGTATTCACAACAAAAACACTCTTTTGTCAGGTCTGCATACGTGACCACGTTGTATGATGCGTGTATATATAGGTTGATACAGACTCACTAACTGTGGACCTTCACTCTGAATATGGGAATTAGGTTTTTTGTTTCTCTTGGTCTGAATCTTGATTGTTTTCTATGGTTCTACCATATGATTGATTGATAACTGTGTGACAAGCCAACATATGTCATACGGCCTCGTCCCCCAGGAATCATGCTATAGGAATGTCGCCATTAGGATGCACAAGTGATTGTCCTTTGTATTGGTGCATGTAACTGTGTAACATGTGACTTATTTGCCACTTAAATCTTGACCTTTATTAAAAAATTGTAACTATGCAAATTGACATTTCTGCTCTCTATTTATATTCAATTGTAGGTCTGTCTCATACTCTAACTGCCATATTCTCCTTGTCTTTTTCCTATATGTGTATATGTATATTTATATATAGATATGTGTATGTATGTTATCTAATCCTCACCAAATAGGTAAAATAACTGATGTGGTATAAGGGGCTCTGGGAGATCTACCCAGATTTACATATCTATATATCTACTCAATATCTACTTAACATATGTTTTGTCCTTTTACTAAAGGTCCTGGTTATGTGATCTTGGTTAAACCCTACCATCAGGTTGTATTTCTAGAAACCAGAAGCGACAGGAGTCTTTCAAGAAAAGATAAAACCAGCTTTATTACTCACAAATGTTAAAATCGATATCAAACAGAAGTGAAAATTTCTGACATACAATAAAAGCTGCAAACATATTATGACAGATGAGGAGAGGCGGGGAGAGCCTAAACCAGTGCCAGTGATACACCAAATCAGTTCTCCCAGGGTAGCCTCCTAGCAATTGGATCAGCCAAATGCCAGAAAAATAAGTCCCAGCAGGAGGAAGGGAGAAAGACCGAAGAGGTCTATATTTACCAGTCAGGTGTGGCACTGGAATGAGCAGGCGGTGAGCAAGGAAACCCCCAGGACATCCGACGTACGTTTCGCTATGTTATGCTTGCTTACTCATGGATGATGCAGTGGTATGACGGCAGGGCCCTTTTATGGGCATACACGCGGTCACATGACCGGCGTTCACGACCAATGTGTACTTTAGGTGCGGCGCATGCGTGGCTGCATCGCCCATCACACACGCCCGCCGGCAGCGTCAAGATCCACGTGGGCGTCCAGTTACCACAGCAACCAGGACGCACAAGCCGGCCCATAAGACGCCGCGGCGGGGGCAGGAGGAGGCGACCAAGCCAGGCATGCGCACATCCGACACAGGTCAAACATATACAGGAAAGGTAAATGAATAAATACTTTATATGGAAATGAAAGTAAAACAGACGTAACGATTACAAAGTAATATGAGATCCATATTTGCATAGGACAGACACTTTGTAGTACATCCATATGGATAATCCATTCCCATGGGAGTCAATAGGTTGAGAACAGGAAAGAGGTGGCAGATTTCCAAATCCTCAAGAATAAAAGGCACTGCCGAATAAAAAATGAAAAATGAATACACAGAATAGTACACAGAATAAAAACAAATAAAAACAGGGGGAAATTTCCAGAGTACAAACATGTATGTAAACATGGATGTGCACAAAGATTTCTTACATGTGCACATCCATGTATACCCGCCAATATACGGGAGATGGCATGAAGACTCTATAAAAAGGAGGAAAAGCTCAAATTTTCATTCAGGCCTTTAGGGCTCAGGGTATCAAGCGTAACTATCCATCTAACTTCCCTTTGGGCCAACACTTTCTTTGTGTTGCCCCCTCTGATACCTCCATGTACCAGATCAATACCGCGTACCCTCAGAGACCCAGCGTCACAATTATGGTATTGACGAAAATGTCTTGGTAAAGTCTTCAAGGAGGTGACATCCACCGCCACCCTTGCCGCAGCAATGTCTCTCACATGTTCCCTAACTCTCACCCGGAGTTCACGCGAGGTGAGTCCGACGTATATTTTGGAGCACCCACATGTGGCATAATACACCACATGGGAGCTCCCACATGAAATATAATGATTAATATTAAATTCACGTGTTCCGTCACTTGATGTAAATGTGGAACAGCGGGAGACATTGCTGCAAGCGAGGCAGTGGCCGCATGGATATGACCCCTTGATCAGACGGTTATGTCCAAATAGCCCTTTTGTTTTAGGTACATAATGGCTATGGACGAGTAGGTCTCTGAGGTTTCTGGCGCGTCTGGGGGTCATCAGAGGTCGTTCGGGAAGACAAGGTGACAGACCAGATTCTGTCTGCAGGATGGGCCAATATTTAGTCAAAATGCCCCGCATGGTATCCCATTCCGAATTAAAGGTGGAAATAAATCGGATGGGCTGGGTACCCTGTTCATTAGAACTAATATTAGAATTCCGTAGAAGCTGACTGCGGGGAGTATACTTGGCCTGGTTATAGCCCCGCTTAACTGACTTATGGCTATAACCCCTTTGGAGGAACCTATTTCGTAGATCACTGGCCTGTCCCTCAAATCTCTCCTCCGTGGAGCAGATCCGCCTCGCCCTAAGGTATTGACCAACCGGGATGGCCTGTATTGTGGATATATTATGTGCTGACGTGGCGTAAAGTAAAGAATTCACAGCTGTTTCTTTCCTATGGATGTCAGTCTGAAGCAGGCCGGTATGGTCTACCTCAAAACTGACATCCAAGAAATCAATTTTACGCGTGCTGATCTTATATGTCAGCTTGATATTTTTGGTGTTACTATTAAGTGAGTCCATGAATGATCTGAGGTCCTCCATTGTGCCCTGCCAAATAATAAACAAATCATCAATGTAGCGGAGCCACATTTGCACATGATCTGAGGCCCGCACGCCCCCGCACGCAAAAATGTCCCTCTCCCAATACCCCAGGAACAGATTTGTGTACGAAGGCGCACAGGCCGCGCCCATTGCTGTGCCCCGCCTCTGAAGATAAAATTGATCATTGAACGTAAAAAAATTGTGGGTCAGGACATAATGGAGGAGCTCCAAGATAAACTCACACAAGTGGTCATCCCGGTTGTTGTTCCTCAGGTAGAAGCGGACCGCCTCCATACCTGCATCATGGCTGATGCAGGTATAGAGGGACTCCACGTCGGCCGTCACTATTATCATATCAGATTCAACAAAGACCCCGTTCACCCTGTTGAGGACGTCCGTCGTGTCCCGGACAAAAGATGGCAGCGTCTCCACTATAGGCTTGAGATAATAATCAATAAATTTACAAGCTGGTTTGCACAAGCCATCAATGCCGGACACGATCGGACGCCCCGGTGGGTCAACGGGGTCTTTGTGAATCTTCGTCAAGAGGTAAAATGTTGGAATCTTGGGGGACAGTACAGTGAGGCCCTCGAATACCTTTTTAGTAATAATACCCTCATCAAAGGCTTTAGAGAGGATCTTTTGTAATTGTGCAGAGAACAGAGTAAGGGGGCTGTGGTCAAGTCTGGAATAGGTGTCTTTATTCCTTAGTTGTTTAAATGCCTCTTTTTCATATTTTACAGTAGGCCAAATCACCACGTTTCCCCCCTTGTCGGCCGCCTTGATCACCACGTCATTGAATGATTGTAGTTGCTGTAAAGCAGCACGTTGTTGTTTCGTTAAATTATCATTCTTACGCCGGGTGGAGACTTTTTTAAAATCATCCACAACCAGGCGGATAAACATGTCGATGGCGGGGCAGATAGACAAGGGGGGAAACTTAGTTGATTTTGGCATAATGGTACTTGGAAAGATACCTTGCTTAGCGGTTTCTTGTTCTTTCAAGAGGTCCTCCAAAATGGCCACAGCCTCCCTATCTGCTGCCGTCTCCAAACCAGGTATAGTTGTCCTTTTATTATGCAACTTACTAAGTAATAGTCTGCGTGAGAAGAGGTTCAGGTCCTTCATGGCTAAAAAGAAATTAAAGCCGTTAGTTGGTGCAAAAGTGAGACCACGTGATAATACCTCGACCTGGGTATCAGTGAGGGAATGATCCGAGAGGTTAATCACCTGTAGTTCGTGCTTTTTCTGACCCGGTCTTGTGTTGGTCGTATTTGCCTTGGGGTTCGTATTCTGAAATCCCTTGGCTCTCCTGGGTAAAGTTGTCAGATCATAACCCCCACTGGTGGCCGGGTGATCAACGTCATCATGATTACTTTCATCTGAGGTGTATGATTTGACAGATGTGGATCTGGATCTAGATCTTGAGTTAGACCTGAATCCTCCCCTAGGCCTCTGGAAGGCACCTCTCCATTTATATACCTGGTTTGTGGCTAAATCGTTCAAATCTCTGCGAAATTTTTTATACTTGAGAGTACGGCTATCCCGTTCCCATTTCAAAAGATCCTTCTCCACATCGTCTTCAAATTTCTTCAAAGACTCGCCTGTCAACCCATTATTGATCACCTCCTGCAATCCCTCCAGTTCATTCTCTAGGCTCTTCAAATTGGAGTCATTAAGGCCCACAAGTAATCCAATGAAACCAATGGAGCACTGGGTGGCCGGCTCCTCCCACTTATTCTTAAAGGTTTCGTCCTCTACAGGGAAAGAGGGTGAAACCTGTATCCTGAGCCCCCTCGGGACAAGATTCTTCTGTTGGTATTTTTCCAGGAACGCACGGTTCCACAATAGCTTTGTCCTCTTAAAAAGGAGGGCTTTATACTTAGATATTGTTTCCTCCATATCTGTCATGCCATCATCCAAAAACAGCCCCACCATCCTCCTTAAACGTGTCATTAAATTGTCGTTGCCACGTTTGGTCCCGTGACCGAAAATTCATTTTGGCCATAAGTGCTACTGTGAAAAACACAGGAAAGACAATTAATACAACAAGAAACTTATGACGCATTATACAATGTGACAGTGGCCCTGCAATACCATGAGAGCAAAGGCTCACTGCTTACTCCATTACTTTAAGAAACCAGAAGAGACAGGAGAGTTTCAAGAAAAGATAAAACCAGCTTTATTACTCACAAATGTTAAAATCGATATCAACCAGAAGTGCAAATTTCTGACATACAATAAAAGCTGCAACTATATTATGACAGATGAGGAGAGGTGGGGAGAGCCTAAACCAGTGCCAGTGATACATTAAATCAGTACTCCCAGGGTAGCCTCCTAGCAATTGGATCAGCCAAATGGCAGAAAAATAAGTCCCAGCAGGAGGAAGGGAGAAAGACCGAAGAGGTCTATATTTACCAGTCAGCCAGGCCCATCACACATGCCCGCCGGCAGCGTCAAGATCCACGTGGGCGTCCAGTTACCACAGCAACCAGGACGCACACGACGGCCCATAAGACGCCGCGGCGGGGGCACGAGGAGGCGACCAAGCCAGGCATGCGCACATCGAACAGAGGTCAAACATATACAGGAAAGGTAGATGAATAAATACTTTATATGGAAATGAAAGTAAAAAGGCTGTAACGATTACAAAGTTATTAATTTTTCATTTTTTATTCGGCAGTGCCTTTTATTCTTGAGGATTTGGAAATCTGCCACCTCTTTCCTGTTCTCAACCTATTGACTCCCATGGGAATGGATTATCCATATGGATGTACTACAAAGAGTCTGTCCTATGCAAATATGGATCTCATATTACTTTGTAATCGTTACGTCTGTTTTACTTTCATTTCCATATAAAGTATTTATTCATTTACCTTTCCTGTATATGTTTGACCTGTGTCGGATGTGCGCATGCCTGGCTTGGTCGCCTCCTCCTGCCCCCGCCGCGGCGTCTTATGGGCCGGCGTGTGCATCCTGGTTGCTGTGGTAACTGGACGCCCACGTGGATCTTGACGCTGCCGGCGGGCGTGTGTGGTGGGCGATGCAGCCACGCATGCGCCGCAGCTAAAGTACACATTGGTCGTGAACGCCGGTCATGTGACCGCGTGTATGCCCATAAAAGGGCCCTTCCGTCATACCACTGCATCATCCATGAGTAAGCAAGCATAACATAGCGAAACGTACGTCGGATGTCCTGGGGGTTTCCTTGCTCACCGCCTGCTCATTCCAGTGCCACACCTGACTGGTAAATATAGACCTCTTCGGTCTTTCTCCCTTCCTCCTGCTAGGACTTATTTTTCTGCCATTTGGCTGATCCAATTGCTAGGAGGCTACCCTGGGAGCACTGATTTGGTGTATCACTGGCACTGGTTTAGGCTCTCCCCACCTCTCCTCATCTGTCATAATATGTTTGCAGCTTTTATTGTATGTCAGAAATTTACACTTCTGTTTGATATCGATTTTAACATTTGTGAGTAATAAAGCTGGTTTTATCTTTTCTTGAAATACTCCTGTCTCTTCTGGTTTCTTAAAGTAATGGAGTAAGCAGTGAGCCTTTGCTCTCATGGTATTGCAGGGCCACTGTCACATTGTATAATGCGTCATAATTTTCTTGTTGTATTAATTGTATTTCTGACTAGCACAGTTCTCTTTCATATTATGCTTTATCCGCTCATGTACTCCCTTATTTGTAAAATGCATTTTCCTTTTATGTCCGCACACGTGATCACATATGTTGAGTCACGTGAATGCAGACTAGCACAGATGCACTAAGTATGGATCTCTTATTTTGAGTACTAGCCTCCCATGCATGCTTGTATAGTGAGCGCTTATGTCGCGGGCGGGGAGGGGGCCGCCACTGCTGCACTCTCGCTGGCGCTCGGGTCCGGCGCTGCTGCAGCCTGCTGCTTACTGCTCGCTGCTCGGTGGCTCGAGCGGTGGGCCGGATCCGGGGGCTCGAGCGGCGCTCCTCGCCCGTGAGTGAAAGGGGGTAGTTTTTGGGATTGGGGAAGTCGGTTCGTGACGCCACCCACGGTTTGTGGTGAGGAAAGGACACCACCACTGCTTTGGACGGGGATCCCGGGAGCGATGACAGGGAGCAGCCAAGATGTTTCTCTCCCCTCCGTGGGTAGGGGGGTTTTTGGGTGGTCCCGGGGCCCGGTGAGGGTAACTGGAGAGTGGATGGCAGGGTTTGGTGAGGTGCAGGGTCGCAGGGGCAGCGCGGTGCCAGACAGCACTGTGGTACTCACTCAGCCAGTAGTGTACACGGAGTCTCTGGTAAAACAAACGGCTGGATGGACGGGTTCCGCAGATGGCTGCGGTGGTTCTTCTCCCGGTAGGTTGACGGTGACTGCCTTTCCCTGCACCTGTAGTGTGTTTTCAGCCCCGATGGCTTCCCACCGGTAACCCGCTCCCCAGCGTGGATAGATGCCGAGGGAGCCCCTTTTGCCCGCAGGCTCTGGCCCTGGGAACTGTAGCCTTGGCGGTGACTGTATTTCCCTTCACGGTTGAGCGGTTGCCTTCAATCGGGTCTTTGCTGCTGGGAAACCCCGGAGGTTCCCGTCGCTAACGGATTTGACCGGTTTAACGGCGACTCCAAGCCTGTTCGGGGTCCATAGGCCCTGCCGAATGGTGCTGACTTCTCTTTGCTCCCCGGTTCGATACCGGTGGGCCACTGCCCGTCCCCGGTCCTACGGTTCCACGTCGATCGGCCCCTCCTGCAGACGGTCACCACCGTCTGCCAACCTTGCTGTATGTGCCCGAGCCACGTACCCGGACACGGTCAGACTGCTCCTCTACTACCACTTCACTCCTTCTACTTCCTACTCCAAAACTACTCTCTGAACTCATCTCTCTTCCTTTCCCGCCTCCAGGACTGTGAACTCCTCGGTGGGTGGGGCCAACCGCCTGACTCCACCCCACCTGGTGTGGACATCAGCCCCTGGAGGGAGGCAACAAGGATTTGTGTGTGACTGATGTGCCTAACCGGGGTGTGGGGTGTGTTGTGCAGTACCTGTGACGACCTGGCTTGTCCAGGGCGCCACACTTATCTCTATACACTAAATCCTGTGACTTCGTCATTTTAATGTGATACCGTGCGTTTACTCATTATCAGACCACTAAACATATATCTGCACATGCGTCTGTGACGCCCTGGGCAAGCCAGGGGTCACAGGTCACAACATCACATGCACCCCACATTCCCGGCAGGTACACCTAGGCTAACCTAAAATCCTTGTTGCCTTCCTCCAGGGGCTGATGTCCACACCAGGGGGTGGGCCAGGCGGTTGGCTCCGCCCACCAAGGAGTTCACAGCCCTGGAGGTGGGAAAACCAGGCAGTACAGTTTAGAAGAGTGAAGTAGAAGGAAGTGGTAAAGGAGGACAGTGAGAGGAGTGACAGAAAAAGGAACAGTTAAGAAAGCCTGAAGCTGGTCCGGGTGTGTGCCCCGGACTGAGACATCAAGGTCAGCAGACGGCGGTGACTGTCTGCAGGGGTGACTGCTTGGAGGTTGCTGGAAGGACCGCGGACGGGTGGTGGCCCGGCGGTACCGGAGCGGTATACGAAGAGCAGTCAGCACCAGTGGCAGGGGCCTTTCGGATCCCGGCAAGGCTAGGAGTCGCCATGAATTTACCAAATCCGTTAGTGAAGGGGACCTCTGGGTCTCCCAACAAGCAAGTCCCGATTGAAGGCAACAGTCCAACCATTACAGAGAGACACCGCCACCGCCAGGGCACCAGTTTCTCAGGGCCAGCGCCTGCGGGCAAAGTAGGGCTCCTCCGGCCCATATCCAAGCCAGGGAGCGGATTACCGGTGGGAACCCATCGAAACCATCATCATCTTAGGTGCAGGAAAAGGGACCGTCACCGTCAACTACTGGGGAAAAGCAAGTGCAGCCGTCCGTGGGAACCGTCTTTCCAGCCGTGTGTTTTACCGAGAACTGTGTCATCGTCTCAGGCTGAGTGAGTACCACAGTGCCGTGCGGCACAGCGCTGCCCCCGCGTCCCTGCACCCCACCAAGCCCTGCATCACCCACCTCATCACTGGGCCCAGGGACAACCAACCCCCTACCAACGGAGGGGAGGACTAACATCTAGCTGCTCCATATCATCACTCCCAGGATCCCCATACAGAGCAGCGGTGGTGTCAACAAATCACCACAACCGTGGGTGGCGTCACGGACAATAAACTATCCCAAAACACCCAATCCCCTTTACACTCACGGGCGAGGAGCGCCGCTCGAGTCCCCGGGATCCGGCCCATCGTTCGAGCCACCGAGCAGCAGCAGCAGGCCGCAGCAGCCGCAGCGGCAGCCGGACCCGAGCAGTGGGAGAGCGCGGCGTCCCCTCCTCCGCCCGCGACAACTTGGCGTCACGAACAGGATCTTACCGCTCTGCCGTTGGGTAGAGGTAGAGGTGCGCCTTGTGACCGCCGGAGGTATCCGGCCGAAAAATTTCGGAAGTCGCCATCTTTGGCGCGAAAAGTTCCCGCTCGAGCGTCTTCTCGAGTAGTAGAGGCGCGAAGGCCAAAACCCCACCCCGATAGAGGAGGGGCCGGAAAGAGGCTAAGGGGGACGCGAATGGAGAAATGGCGGCGTCCTCGAATTGGAGCGCGGGAATACCCGCTACCGGGGCATCCAAGCTCTGGGGAAAAAGAGGAGGAGTAGCCTTTGAAGACTGCGGCCCGGGTGAGCTCCCCGCCGGGACCGCTGAGTGGCTGGAGCGGGAGTTGGGTTGGTTCTGCTTGAAGGTGAGGGCGCAGAGCCTGCAGCAGTTGATGGACTGGAAGGCAGAGATGCGCAGAATGGTTGCCGTAGTGGGGGCCCGTGAGCAAGGGGCCGCTGCACCCGTGCCGCGTCGCGATCAGTCCACCCAAACCCCAGAACCGGCCCTGATTGAGTGGGAGACGGACAGCAGCGCCGCAGCCGGGGGTCCGGAGAGAATGCCGCTGATGGAGGAAAAGGTCCCAAGTATGTTGATTCCGCCGCCGTTCCTAACGGCTGTCAGTGGTTCGGGGTTGAATTGCCGATGGAAGGAGAACCCCATGTACCGTTCGGTCCCTGAGTGGGCCGACCCCCTGCAGTGGTAGCCGCCTCAACATCAGCGGAGGCCCGCTGCAGTTGTCCCCGTTGGGACCATAAGTGTGTTTGAAAAGTTTTTGCAAAAATGAGAATAATAACAGAAGATTTACCTGATTGTCTACCATGATTGGAAACCGGCCGTTGCCGGCACCGTTGTCCCCGTGGGGACCCTTCAAAAAGCTGTTTGCATAGGAACTCCTATGGACAAGCCCGTGAACTTGCAGGACAACCACAGACGCTAGTGGCTTGTAAATAGGTTGTGTTACCGTTACCGTTTCCGCATTTACCGCCTCCGGAGAGGCAGGTTGGAGGGAGGGCCCACAGCAGAGCAGGCTGGGGCCCAGCCACCACAGGAACCGGTGGCTACCCTCTGGAGGGGAAGGACAGATCCCGCTCGGGTAACTGGTTCAAAACTGGGGTCAAGGGGTGCTGCCTGGGCTTTAGGGGCAGCATCAGGGCCAGGTTGCTTGAGTGGGAGATAGCGGAGACCGTAACCGTTAACCGTTAAAAACCGTAACGTTTAAGAAATGAACCTCCCGATGTGGGATGATGTTTTTCTACTTGTATATATGTTACCGTTTTTTATCTTTGCAGAAAAACAAAAGGAAAATTAAACCGGTGTTGGATGGGCAGCCCGAGGACGGTCTGCGTTTTGCTAAGGGGGAATGTGACGCCCTGGGCAAGCCAGGGGTCACAGGTCACAACATCACGTGCACCCCACATTCCCGGCAGGTACACCTAGGCTAACCTAAAATCCTTGTTGCCTTCCTCCAGGGGCTGATGTCCACACCAGGGGGTGGGCCAGGCAGTTGGCTCCGCCCACCGAGGAGTTCACAGCCCTGGAGGCGGGAAAACCAGGCAGTACAGTTTAGAGGAGTGAAGTAGAAGGAAGTGGTAAAGGAGGACAGTGAGAGGAGTGACAGAAAAAGGAACAGTTAAGAAAGCCTGAAGCTGGTCCGGGTATGTGCCCCGGACTGAGACATCAAGGTCAGCAGACGGCGGTGACTGTCTGCAGGGGTGACTGCTTGGAGGTTGCTGGAAGGATCGCGGACGGGTGGTGGCCCGGCGGTACCGGAGCGGTATACGAAGAGCAGTCAGCACCAGTGGCAGGGGCCTTTCGGATTCCGGCAAGGCTAGGAGTCGCCGTGAATTTGCCAAATCCGTTAGTGAAGGGGACCTCTGGGTCTCCCAACAAGCAAGCCCCGATTGAAGGCAACAGTCCAACCGTTACAGAGAGACACCGCCACCGCCAGGGCACCAGTTTCTCAGGGCCAGCGCCTGCGGGCAAAGTAGGGCTCCTCCGGCCCATATCCAAGCCGGGGAGCGGGTTACCGGTGGGAACCCATCGAAACCATCATCATCTTAGGTGCAGGAAAAGGGACCGTCACCGTCAACTACTGGGGAAAAGCAAGTGCAGCCGTCCGTGGGAACCATCTTTCCAGCCGTGTGTTTTACCGAGAACTGTGTCATCGTCTCAGGCTGAGTGAGTACCACAGTGCCGTGCGGCACAGCGCTGCCCCCGCGTCCCTGCACCCCATCAAGCCCTGCATCACCCACCTCATCACTGGGCCCCGGGACAACCAACCCCCTACCCACGGAGGGGAGGACTAACATCTAGCTGCTCCATACCATCACTCCCGGGATCCCCATACAGAGCAGCGGTGGTGTCAACAAATCACCACAACCGAGGGTGGCGTCACGGACAATAAACTATCCCAAAACACCCAATCCCCTTTACACTCACGGGCGAGGAGCGCCGCTCGAGTCCCCGGGATCCGGCCCATCGCTCGAGCCACCGAGCAGCAGCAGCAGGCCGCAGCAGCCGCAGCGGCAGCCGGACCCGAGCAGTGGGAGAGCGCGGCGTCCCCTCCTCCGCCCGCGACACGTCCTTATCTCTCTGTCTGGGCAATGGTATCTACTCATTTCCGTGCACGTGATTGCCTGCGTGTCTATTATGATTAGAGTTGAGCGCGGTTCGAGGTACGAGGTTCTACAGTTCTAGGCTCGAGTGATTTTGGGGCCTGTTCTAGATAGAACTAGAACTCGAGCTTTTTGCAAAAGCTCGATAGTTCTAGAAACGTTCGAGAACGGTTCTAGCAGCAAAAAAACAGCTAATTCCTAGCTGGCTTTCCGCTGTAATAGTGTAAGTCACTCTGTGACTCACACTATTATGACATTTCAGTGTATAGTGTGCGTGAACAGCGCCTTCAGATCACTCCTGTTTGTATAATGGTGATCGCCATTTTTTTTTTTTCCTTGTCTTCCTTCCCTAAGCGCGCGCGTGTAGTGGGGAGGGCCATTATGTCAGCCAATCCCAGACACACACACATCTAAGTGGACTTTTAGCCAGAGAAGCAACGGCATGTGTGATAGGATGTCCATGTCACATGTCCCTGCATTATAAAAACGAGTTTCTGGCCGTCCGGACGCCATTATCTCTTCTGCGTCCTTGGTGTCAGACATCACTGGCGCAGCTCCAACCTTTGTCCTATCGCCGATACTGCTGTATGCGCTCCATACACAGCGCTGGACAGCATAGGGATAGCACTTTCCATCAGTCCGTTTAAGGGCTCGTACCGGCAGGGTCAGACCATAGGTGACAGGTCCTGAAAACAGAGACAACGTCTGTGTAGCTAAGGTCAGGGATTTCGTCGCTGCATTTCCCCATTAGGAGGGAATAGAAAGGCAGGCTTCCATTCCTCTACCCAGAGCCCCACAATCCTGGCACTGTACCCTCCTGTCCTCTGCACACTCCAACTCATTATAATTAAGCCATTATACTAGCAAACACTCAGTGTACCTAGTGGCATCCTATACGTGGCTATTGGACTTTGCTATAGTCACACTAGTGCAAAGACATTTGCAGAGCACGTCTGCCTGCATTGCACACTCCAACTCATTATAACTAAGCCATTATACTAGCAAACACTCAGTGTACCTAGTGGCATCCTAAACGTGGCTATTGGACTTTGCTATAGTCCCACTAGTGCAAAGATATTTGCAGCACCTCTGCCGGCATTGCACACTCCAACTCATTATAACTAAGCCATTATACTAGCAAACACTCAGTGTACCTAGTGGCATCCTAAACGTGGCTATTGGACTTTTGTCTAGTCACACTAGTGCAAAGACATTTGCAGCACCTCTACCTGTATTGCACACTCCAACTCATTATAACTAAGCCATTATACTAGCAAACACTCAGTGTACCTAGTGGCATCCTAAACGTGGCTATTGGACTTTTGTCTAGTCACACTAGTGCAAAGACATTTGCAGCACCTCTACCTGCATTGCACACTCCAACTCATTATAGCTAAGCCATTATACTAGCAAACACTCAGTGTACCTAGTGGCATCCTAAACGTGGCTATTGGACTTTTGTCTAGTCACACTAGTGCAAAGACATTTGCAGCACCTCTACCTGCATTGCACACTCCAACTCATTATAACTAAGCCATTATACTAGCAAACACTCAGTGTACCTAGTGGCATCCTAAACGTGGCTATTGGACTTTTGTCTAGTCACACTAGTGCAAAGACATTTGCAGCACCTCTACCTGCATTGCACACTCCAACTCATTATAATTAAGCCATTATACTAGCAAACACTCAGTGTAACTAGTGGCATCCTAAACGTGGCTATTGGACTTTTGTCTAGTCACACTAGTGCAAAGATATTTGCAGCACGTCTGCCTGCATTGCACGCTCCAACTCATTATAACTAAGCCATTATACTAGCAAACACTCAGTGTACCTAGTGGCATCCTAAACGTGGCTATTGGACTTTTGTCTAGTCACACTAGTGCAAAGACATTTGCAGCACCTCTACCTGCATTGCACACTCCAACTCATTATAACTAAGCCATTATACTAGCAAACACTCAGTGTACCTAGTGGCATCGTAAACGTGGCTATTGGACTTTGCTATAGTCCCACTAGTGCAAAGATATTTGCAGCACCTCTACCTGCATTGCACACTCCAACTCATTATAACTAAGCCATTATACTAGCAAACACTCAGTGTACCTAGTGGCATCCTAAACGTGGTTATTGGACTTTGCTATAGTCCCACTAGTGCAAAGATTTTTGCAGCACCTCTGCCTGCATTGCACACTCCAACTCATTATAACTAAGCCATTATACTAGCAAACACTCAGTGTACCTAGTGGCATCCTAAACGTGGCTATTGGACTTTTGTCTAGTCACACTAGTGCAAAGACATTTGCAGCACCTCTGCCTGCATTGCACTCTCCAACTCATTATAACTAAGCCATTATACTAGCAAACACTCAGTGTACCTAGTGGCATCCTAAACGTGGCTATTGGACTTTGCTATAGTCCCACTAGTGCAAAGATATTTGCAGCACCTCTGCCTGCATTGCACACTCCAACTCATTATAACTAAGCCATTTTACTAGCAAACACTCAGTGTACCTAGTGGCATCCTAAACGTGGCTATTGGACTTTTGTCTAGTCACACTAGTGCAAAGACATTTGCAGCACCTCTACCTGCATTGCACACTCCAACTCATTATAACTAAGCCATAATACTAGCAAACACTCAGTGTACCTAGTGGCATCCTAAACGTCGCTATTGGACTTTGCTATAGTCCCACTAGTGCAAAGATATTTGCAGCACCTCTGCCTGCATTGCACACTCCAACTCATTATAACTAAGCCATTATACTAGCAAACACTCAGTGTACCTAGTGGCATCCTAAACGTGGCTATTGGACTTTTGTCTAGTCACACTAGTGCAAAGACATTTGCAGCACCTCTGCCTGCATTGCACACTCCAACTCATTATAACTAAGCCATTATACTAGCAAACACTCAGTGTACTTAGTGGCATCCTAAACGTGGCTATTGGACTTTTGTCTAGTCACACTAGTGCAAAGACATTTGCAGCACCTCTACCTGCATTGCACACTCCAACTCATTATAACTAAGCCATTATACTAGCAAAAACTCAGTGTACCTAGTGGCATCCTAAACGTGGCTATTGGACTTTGCTATAGTCCCACTAGTGCAAAGATATTTGCAGCACCTCTGCCTGCATTGCACACTCCAACTCATTATAACTAAGCCATTATACTAGCAAACACTCAGTGTACCCAGTGGCATCCTAAACGTGGCTATTGGACTTTGCTATAGTCCCACTAGTGCAAAGATATTTGCAGCACCTCTGCCTGCATTGCACACTCCAACTCATTATAACTAAGCCATTATACTAGCAAACACTCAGTGTACCTAGTGGCATCCTAAACGTGGCTATTGGACTTTTGTCTAGTCACACTAGTGCAAAGACATTTGCAGCACCTCTGCCTGCATTGCACACTCCAACTCATTATAACTAAGCCATTATACTAGCACTCAGTGTACCTAGTGGCATCCTAAACGTGGCTATTGGACTTTTGTCTAGTCACACTAGTGCAAAGACATTTGCAGCACCTCTACCTGCATTGCACACTCCACCTCATTATAACTAAGCCATTTTACTAGCAAACACTCAGTGTACCTAGTGGCATCCTAAACGTGGCTATTGGACTTTGCTATAGTCCCACTAGTGCAAAGATATTTGCAGCACCTCTGCTTGCATTGCACACTCCAATTCATTATAACTAAGCCATTATACTAGCAATTCATGCTGCCAGTTTAAGGGCCGTAGTTGCATTGTCAGGGATATTTATTCTTTATTATTCTGCTGTTAATAAAGCTAGACCACCGCTGCAATCTACACCACCTCTCAATTTTTACTACCACATTTTAAGTGCACAATCTTGTCGCAATCAACATGAGTGTCAAAATGACAGATGCTGGTGGAAAGGGGAAGAGGCGTGGTGGAAAAGGAAAAAAAGGGTTTGTCCGTGGGGAAGGTGGCAAAGCTCCATTATCATCTGCTGAAGAGAGACCATCTACCAGCAAAAGTAAGATGT
Source organism: Anomaloglossus baeobatrachus (assembly GCF_048569485.1). Taxonomy (NCBI): domain Eukaryota; kingdom Metazoa; phylum Chordata; class Amphibia; order Anura; family Aromobatidae; genus Anomaloglossus; species Anomaloglossus baeobatrachus. The sequence continues at coordinate 139,497,145 of NC_134362.1, read as the reverse complement.
CTACAACTTACCGTGGACAATCCAATGTGCTCCCTTTTTTACGTACACGAACAACAGGAACAAAGGTAGATGATGGCCAAAAAGGAAAATGCTTGAATGGATCTCAAGTGGTCCAACAAGTGCCCTCTCAGCCACTTCAAGTACCGCATCCAAAAAACACCAGTCCTCTGAGTTGTCATCCCAATCAAACTTGCTTTCTCCCAGCTCTGAAGTCTCCATCAGCCCTGCACAGTATGGTGGGACTGAGATGGCTGAGTCTGCAGAGCTGTTCAGTCACACTATAGCCTGGGAGTCAGAGGTCTGCTCCCAAGCTACAGTGAGTACAGAACAGGAAATGGTCTGCAGTGATGCCCAGAACCTTTGTGACTCTGATTCAGGCCGTGAGGACCAAGTTTATGAGCATAATGTTGACCCTTTGTCACAAACTGTAACACCTGTGGTTATAGACAATGAGGAACATACTGATGAAGATGAGACGCAGATACCCGATTGGGATGACAACTTAAATATTCGGTCAGGGCAAGAAGAGGCTCGGTCTGAGGGGGAGGGGAGTGCAAACACAACAATTGATGATGAAGTTCTAGATCCCACCTACTGTCAACCCACAGTCAGGCACTCGAGGAGGTCAACAGAGGTGGTGGAGGAGGATGCAACTGATGACGAAGTTACCTTGCGCCTTCCTGGACACAGTCGGAGTACTGGTAGCACGTCTACAACTGCATCCTCAGCCACCACTCTGCCTCTGAGCATTATTCGGGGTGGATCAACAGGTCGCATGGCCTCTAAGCCTTGCCTAGCCTGGTCCTTTTTTGACATAGAAAAAGATCGCCCAAATTATGTGATCTGTAAAATTTGTCATGGTTCTCTTAGTAGAGGTCAAAACCTCAGCAGTTTAACAACTTCTTCCATGAATCGTCACATGAATAAATATCATATGTCCCGGTGGGAAGCTCACCGTGCTGCAATGCGGCCTAGCGGAGCGAAAAATCCACCGCCTGCCCCTTCCAGTGCATCCGCGCGCTCTTCATCTTCTAGGACTGTGGGGACAGCTGTCACACCTGTTTTTCCACCCTCAACTTCCACCACTTTAACCGCAACAGGCAGTTTGCTTGGTAGGTCGTAAGTTGGTTTGGAAGGGGAAACAAGTGAGTGTGTACAGCTCTCTCAGACATCGATAGCACCAACGTTGGATGAAGGCAACATCATGTCTCCGCCTGCACTTTCCTCACAAACCTGCATTTTTCCAGGGACACCCTACTCAACACCGTCTACACACAGCAGCCAGATCTCTGTCCCTCAGATGTGGTCAAATAAAAGGCCACTTCCTGCGACCCATGACAAAGCTAAGAGGTTGACTCTATCCCTCTGTAAGCTGTTGGCTACCGAAATGCTGCCTTTCCGCCTAGTGGACACACAGGATTTTAGAGACCTTATGTCTGTCGCTGTGCCCCAGTACCAGATGCCTAGTCGCCACTACTTCTCTAAGAAAGGTGTGCCCGCGCTACACCAGCATGTCGCACACAACATCACCGCTTCCTTGAGAAACTCTGTGTGTCAACGGGTGCATTTCACCACCGATACTTGGACCAGTAAGCATGGACAGGGACGTTACATGTCGCTGACTGGGCACTGGGTAACTATGGTGATAGATGGTGAAGGGTCTGCTGCACAAGTCTTGCCGTCCCCACGACTTGTGTGTCAATCCTCTGTCTGTCCAAGTTCCGCCACTGCTTCTGCATCCTCCACCTCATCTGGGTCCTCCACCTCCGCCCCAAGCCTGCCTGGTCAGGCCACCAGCGTTCTCACTGCGCAGAAGGAATCACGCACCCCTCATTACTATGCTGACAGCAGAGCGCAACGGCATCAGGCGGTCTTTAGCTTGACATGTCTTGGGAATAAGAGTCACACAGCTGAGGAGTTGTGGTCAGCTCTGCGGTTCAAGTTTAATAAATGGTTGTCTCCACTCAACCTGCAGCCTGGTAAGGCCGTGTGCGACAATGCTGCAAACCTGGGTGCAGCCCTTCGCCTGGGCAAGGTGACACACGTACCTTGTATGGCTAATGTGTTGAACCTTGTCTTCCAGCAATTTTTAACACACTATCCCGGCCTAGATGGCCTTCTGAACAGGGCACGAAAACTGTCTGCTTACTTCCGCCGTTAAAGCACCGCAGCTGAGCGACTTGCATCGCTCCAGAAGTCTTTCGGCCTGCCGGTTCATCGCCTGAAATGCGATGTGGCGACACGCTGGAATTCAACTCTCCACATGTTACAGCGACTGTGGCAGCACCGCCGAGCCCTGGTGCAATACGTCGTGATGTATAGCCTGGGCCAACGAGATGCAGAGGTGGGTCAGATCACCCTGATGGAGTGGTCTCAGATCAAGGACCTATGCACCCTTCTGAACAGTTTCGACATGGCGACGAATATGTTTAGCGCTGACAATGCCATTATCAGCATGACGATTCCAGTCATTTACATGATGGAGCACACGCTAGACACTATTCGGAGTCAGGGGGTGGGAAAACAGGAGGATTCATATGCGCAAGACACAACAACATCACCAAGGTCCAGATGTTCATCATCACCAAGGCGCCAGGCATGGGACAATGGGGGACAGGGATCAACAAGGGCGCATGGTAGCAGGCGAGATGTTGAGGAAGGTGCAGGAGAACATGAAGAAATGGAGGACGAACTGTCCATGGACATGGAAGACTCAGCAGATGAGGGAGACCTTGGTCAAATTTCAGTTGAAAGAGGTTGGGGGGAGATGTCAGAGGAAGAAAGAACGGTTAGCACCTCTATGCCACAAACACAGCGTGGACTTGGTCCGCATGGCTGCGCAAGACACATGAGTGCCTTCTTGTTGCACTACCTCCAACATGACCCTCGTATTGTCAAAATTAGAAGTGATGATGACTACTGGCTTGCCACACTATTAGATCCCCGGTACCAGTCCAAATTTTGTGACATAATTCCAGCCATAGAAAGGGACGCACATATGCAGGAGTATCAGCAGAAGCTGTTACTCGATCTTAGCTCGGCTTTTCCACCAAACAACCGTGCAGGTGCAGGGAGTGAATTTCCCAGGAGTATCTCCAAATGAACATCGATGCCATGACTTTGCAAATGGAGCCTTGCTCCTTTTGGGCTTCAAATCTAGAAAAATGGCCAGAGCTCTCCAGTTACGCCTTGGAGATTTTGTCGTGTCCAGCTGCCAGCGTTGTCTCTGAACGTGTCTTCAGTGCTGCAGGGTGTGTGCTGACAGATAAGCGCACGCGTCTGTCCAGTGACAATGTGGACAGACTGATGTTCATCAAAATGAACAAGTCATGGATCCAGAAGGAATTTACTACCCCTGTGTCATCCTGGGGAGAGTAAATGCTTGTGGATTTGGAATGTGCTTGATGCAAATCAAAACATCCTGTTTGCAACTAGGGCACAGCTGCTGAAACTGAAGGGGTGAGTGTGTGTGGGGCCCAATTTTTGGAAAAAAGGGAGACTCCGCTTGGAGTAACCCTTGCTTACATTGTTTTTAAAAGAAGCCAAGATGAACAGAGCTGGAATCAGGAAAGACTTTGCTACCTACCCTGGTGTCATCCTGGTAACGGTTAATTATGGCGTATTTTTGAATGTGCTTGAGGCAAATCTAGCTGTGAAGTGTACAACTGGGGCACAACTGCTGCCACTGAAGGGGTGGGTGTGTGTGGGGCCCAATTTTTTGAAAAAAGGGAGACTCCGCTTGGAGTAACCCTTGCTTGCTGTGTTTTTTAAAAGGAGCCAAGATGAACAGAGCTGGGATCAGGAAAGACTTTGCTACCTACTCCGGTGTCATCCTGGGGACGGTTAATTATGGCGTATTTTTGAATGTGCTTGATGCAAATCTAGCTGTGAAGTGTACAACTGGGGCACAACTGCTGCCACTGAAGGGGTGGGTGTGTGTGGGGCCCAATTTTTGGAAAAAAGGGAGACTCCGCTTGGAGTAACCCTTGCTTACATTGTTTTTAAAAGAAGCCAAGATGAACAGAGCTGGGATCAGGAAAGACTTTGCTACCTACCCTGGTGTCATCCTGGGGATGGTTAATTATGGCGTATTTTTGAATGTGCTTGATGCAAACCTAGCTGTGAATTGTACAACTGGGGCACAACTGCTGCCACTGAATGGGTGGGTGTGTGTGTGCCCCAATTTTTGGAAAAAAGGAAGACTCCGCTTGGAGTCACCTTGCGGTGTTTTACATGATTTTAGAAGGGCGTGCCATGCCTATATCTGTGTCTCCTCCTCTTTTTCCTTGTCCTGCTCTTTTGTTTTCACATGAGTATATGTCCTTGTCACTTTCTCATGTGTTTGTGTTGTGTTGTGAGTTGTTTGTCTCCTTTTGGACACCTTTGAGGGTGTTTTCTATGTGTTTTTATGTGTTTGTGAATGCCTGCCATTGTTTCCTATGCGGTTCGAGTTCGGTTCGTCGAACGTTCGACGAACCGAACTCGAACGGGACCTCCGTTCGGCGAACCGACCTCGAGCCGAACCGGGACCGGTTCGCTCATCTCTAATTATGATGAATGAAGGTCTGCACTGATGAGACTCCCTGCTCTGTGCTCAGATCCTCCCAGATTTCCTCATATGGTCAGTACTTCCGTCTTTCATGCCACTGCAGCGATTCCCAGCACTAATGGTCTAATAGGCAAGTGATTACTAAATTAGCTGCACTTATATATACATGGATACCAGGTCACATGGATTACCTCCCCTGACGAAGCTGCTAGTCAGCGTAACACGTGGGGCTCTCCCCACGGCCTCTCTTATAGCATACCTTGCTTTTTTGCTCCTTGATATTCTCCCTATATCTTTTTGCATGCTGTTCTACTTATACACCGGGCCCGGTTGGTAATTATACTTCTCTGATGAGACTTTCTCGGTCCTTTTCGACCATGTGTGTATATTTGGTATTTTTGGGTGATTTATATCTGGTGTTTATGCATCCAGCAGGTATCTAGGCAGTTAGGTGGCAGCTCCTCAGTATTGCATTAATAACCTTCTGCCGGTCACACCGTCACCCTGATAGAGTGCTGTCTTCTAGAGCTAAATACCGATGGTTTCTCAGGTATTATTTAGGCTGCTTTCACACAACGTTTTTTTATCATGCGTCCTGAACGTTTTTTTGCTGTAAAAACGGATCCTGCTTTTACAGCAAAAAAACGCATGCAAACGCATGTGTTATTTTGCAGGATCCTGTCACTTTAAGTTTATGGGCGGGCATTGGAGTCATGTGATCGGGAGTCAGTGGAACTGAATGTGATAGACTGGGAGCCAGCTTCTTACAGCTGCGGAGGCTCGTAACCAAGGTAAATATCGGATAACTTGCTTGGATACCCGATATTTACGTTGGTTACGAGCATCCGCAGGTGATAGGAGCCGGGCTGCCTGCTCCCTGCACACGTAACCAACGTAAACATCGGTAACTAAGAGAAGCGCTTTGCTTGGTTACCCGATATTTATCTTGGTTACGAGTGTCCGTAGCTCTCAGGCGGGGGAGAGAGGAGAGAGAGGGAGAGGGAGGGGGAGAGAGACAGAGAGGGAGCGGGAGAGAGGGACTGATCACACGAGGCTGGTTTCTGTGCATGCTCAGTAGAGCAAGCAGGATCCTGTCTATCAGCATGCCAGCGTTCACATGTGTTTGTGTGCAGTATAGTCAGGATCAAGCAATTTGCAGTATTTGGACGCAGCTCAAAAATGCTACAAGTAGTGTTTTTGAAAAATGTTAAAAAACTGCAACTCGCTGGATCCTTACTATAACGCACGCAAACGCAGGTGAACGCATGTTGACGCGAGTTCATTGCAAATGCATTGAAATGAAAACTCATTTGCACTGGATCCGTTTTTGCGTTAAAAAAACGTTCATGACGCATGTTAAAAAAACGTAGTGTGAAAGCAGCCTTACTTAGCAATTGCTGGTATTTTTTTTTATATACAAGCTCTATATATTGGATATGCACTTGTATGATTAATGCACACTGCTATATTGTTGCCAATTAACTGTTCCTGGTATTGGTTATACTTCCATTGTCTTTTAATATCGTCATTTATAAGACAGTACATATACGATAGTGTCATACTTAGTTTTATATATATATCTATATATATAATTGCCTTATTCTGTCTGTCTCTCTGTCTGTCTGTCTTGCTCCAAAATTGTGTCACCATGACAGTGTTGTGTCCGCATGCATCGCCCGCTCCAGCGTACACCGGCTCCCGGTACACATGTGCAGGGAGCCGGCATACGCTGACGCCTCGCCATCTCGCCCCCGCCACACTCGGCCCCGCCCCCGGCGGACATAACCTTGCGATGCTGGGATCGTGACGGAGCCGGTGTACGCTGGTAAACATGATACACATCGCGTAACTATAGGAAGCGCTTCCCTTAGTTACCCGATGTGTATTATGGTTACCAGTGTACACCGGCTCCCGATACACATGTGCAGGGAGCCGGCATACGATGACGCCTCCCCTGCTCAGCCCTGCTCCAGCGTACAACGGCTCCCGGTACACATGTGCAGGGAGCCGGCATACGCAAACGCCTTGACCGCTCAGCCCCGCTCCAGCGTACACCGGCTCCCGGTGCACATGTGCAGGGAGCCGGCATACGCTGCTGCCTCACCCGCTTGCCCCCGCCACACGTTGGCACACTCGGCCCCGCCCCCGGCGGACATAACCTTGCAATGCTGGGATCGTGACAGAACCGGTGTACACTGGTAACCATGATATACATCGCGTAACTATAGGAAGCGCTTCACTTAGTTACCCGATGTGCATCATGGTTACCAGCCTACACCGGCTCTCGGTACACATGTGCAGGGAGCCGGCATACGCTGATGCCTCGCCCGCTCAGCCCCGCCCCCGGCACACGTTGCCGCACTCGGACCCGCCCCCGGCGACCCCAGCATGGGGGATGGAGCACGATGGGGGGTGTGCAGCGTGGAGGATGGAGGACGATGGGGGATGCGCAGCATGGGAGATGTAGCACGATGGGGTGTGCGCAGCATGGGGGATGGAGCACGATGGGGGGTGTGCAGCATGGGAGATGGAGCACGATGGGGCGTGCGCAGCATGGGGGATGGAGCACGATGAGGGGTGCGCAGCATGGGGGATGGAGCACGATGAGGGGTGCGCAGCATGGGGGATGGAGCACGATGGGGGTGCGCAACATGGAGGATGGAGCACAATGGGGGGTGTGCAGCATGGAGGATGGAGCACGATGGGGGGTGTGCAGCATGGGGGATGGAGCACGATGGGGGGTGCGCAGCATGGGGGATGGAGCACGATGGGGGGTACGCAGCATGGGGGGTGGAGCACGATGGGGGTGCGCAGCATGTCGGATGGAGCACGATGGGTGGTGCGCAGCATGGGGGATGGAGCACAATGGGGGGTGCGCAGAATGGGGGATGAAGCATGATGGGGGGTGCGCAGCATGGCGGATGGAGCACGATGGGGGGTGCGCAGCATGTCGGATGGAGCACGATGGGGGGTGCGCAGCATGGGGGATGGAGCACGATGGGGGGTGCGCAGAATGGGGGATGAAGCATGATGGGGGGTGCGCAGCATGGGGGATGGAACACGATGGGAGGTGCGCAGCATGGGGGATGGAGCACAATGAGGGGTGCGCAGCATGGGGGATGGAGCACGATGAGGGGTGCACACCTCCCCCCAAAACACACACACACACTGCCACACGCGCACCGCACAACACACCACACACACACTGGGAACCACAAACACCGCCCTACAGAGACACCCACACACACACAGACAACGCCGCACACACACAACACCCAACACACAAACACCGCGGCATACATAAATATACGCACATACCGCGCAACACACACACTGCACAAAACATACCTCCCCCCAAAACACACACACGCACTCCACACCCACACAAACCACGCAACACACACAGCACCACACACAGCGCTCCACAAACAACGCAACACACACAATGCAACACACATACAACACCGCTCTCACACACCCCCACACCCAGACAACACCCAGAACATTTACAGTGCCTTACACAAACACTGGCAACTACACACAACAACATCTATATATATATATATATATGAAAACAAAAATCATACATTAACTACACAATACGTAAATTCTAGAATACCCGATGTGTTAGAATGTGTTAGTATCGGGCCACCTTCTAGTATATATATATATATATATATATATATATATATACGATCTACCTCTACCTCACCAGTAGAGTTTATTTTCTGCATGCAAGTAATCACTATTTACCTTAGATCTGTGGTTTGGAGAATTAATTGATGTACAATTTTGATAATATTGTATCTGTCTTACATTGACTAGGTTTATTATCCCGGAGTCACTTTATAGAGGCTGTGTCTTGTATTGTACAGTTTTAAATGATTTTATTGTGTGTGTTTTTCATGGACCCAATAAACTGTTTTTTCTTATAAAAATAAAATATATATGATTACAATATTCTTTGATGTGCGCCTGAATCATGTGTGCTCTTTTTCTCCTATGCGCATTGTTATTTTGCACATATTAGGCAGCACTCATCGTGTTACTATAGGCTGTGCACCCCTTCATTTCGTTTACAGACTATGAGAAATAAGATTCTCTGGTCTGATGAGATGAAGATAGAACTTTTTGGTTTTAAGTCTAAGTAGTCTGTGTAGAGAAAACCAGGCATTGCTCATCACCTGCCCAATATAATCCCAAGAGTGAAAAATGGTGGTGACAACATCATGCTATGGGGTGTTTTTCAGCTGCAGGGACAGGACAACTTGTTGCAATTAAAGGAAAGATGAATGTGGCCAAGTACAGAGATAGCCTGGAAGAAAACCTTTTCCAGAGTGCTTTGGACCTCAGACTTGACCGAAGATTCATCTTCCAACAAGACAATGACCCTAAGCACACAGCTGAAATAACAAAGGAGTGGCTTCAGAAGAACTTTGTGACCATTCTTGACTGGCCCAGCCAGAGCCCTGACCTAAATCCAATTGAGCATCTCTGGAGAGACCTGAAAATAGCTGTCCATCCAACCTGACAGAACTGGAGAGGATCTGCAAAGAAGATGATCGAGGATCCCCAAATCCAGGTGTGAAAAACTTGCATCATTCCCAAGAAGACTCATGTCTGTACTAGCTCAAAAGTGTGCTTCCACTCAATACTGAGCAAAGGGTCTGAATACTTATAACCATGTGATATTTCAGTTTTTCCTGTTTCATGTTAAAAAATTTGCCAAAATTTCTACATTTGTTTTTTTTTCTGTCCAGATGGGGTGCAGTGTACATTAATGAGAAAAATATTACCTTTTTTGAATTTACCATAAGGCTGCAATGAAACAAAGAGTGAAAAATTTAAAAGGGTTTGAATACTTTCCGTACCCACTGTAGATGATTTAGTGACAAAAAAATTTAATTGGTGGAGGAAGTTGAACTTGATGGACCTAGGTCTTTTTTCAACCTATATAACTTTGTAACTATGACTAGACTGCTACATTAAATAAAATAAATATAGCTACCTCCTGCACCAGCGGCATTTGGCTGCACTGAACCTTGTCTTCCCCGCCAGGAACAGTGGCCACTGATCGCTGCAGCTGCCACGTGACATTGTTTATGTCACAGGAACTGCTGGGAACTCAAGGCTTAGGGTGGCTTTACACACTACGACATCGCTAAAGCTATCGCGTTGGGGTCACGGATTTTGTGACGCACATCCGACCGCGTTAGCGATGCCATTGCATGCGACACCTGTTAGCGATTTTGAATCGTTGCAAAAACATTCAAAATCGCTAATCGGTGACATCCCCCTATTCCCAATTACCGCTGCTGCAGTAACGATGTTGTTCCTCGTTTCTGCTGCAGCACACATCGCTACGTGTGACACCGCAGGAACGAGGAACCTCTCCTTACCTGCTGCGTCCCGCCAGCAATGAGGGAGGAAGGAGGTGGGCAGGATGTTCGTCCCGCTCATCTCCGCCCCTCCGCTTTGATTGGGCGGACGCTAAGTGATATTGCTGTGACGCCGAACGAACCGCCCCCTTTGAAACGAGGCGGTTCGCCAGTCACAACGACGTCACTAGGAAGGTATGTGCGTGTGACGCTGCCGTAGCGATAATGTTCGCTACGGCAGCGATCACCACATATCGGCTGTACGATGGGGGCGGGTGCTATCGCGCTCGACATCGCCAGCAAATGCTAGCGATGTCAGAGTGTGTAAAGCCCGCTTTAGAGCGGCTGCATAACACCAGTGCAGGACATACACTGATGAGCAAATGAATAATAATATGTTGAACTTTTGACTTTCAGGCTCCATATCTCACCATCCACTACAGCTTTGCGCGTGGGACTAAATGTATTGTACAGACAATCATCTTAGCTCGTGCCTAAATTTGACTTGCAACTATTTAGCAGATGAATAGTTATGCAGATTGTTGTCATGCCATTATTACTATTTTCCTCCTAAAATTCTAGATTTTAATTGTTATTATTTTGTTAGTATTTTGTAAATCTACCTTTGGCTTTCAACACTGCCTGAATCCTTGTGGGCATGCTCTTGGTCAGATTAAAACATGCCTCGGCCAAAACCTGATCTTCTACATGTTCCCAATGTTGGTGCATATTAGCCCCTTAAAGACCGCGGGCCGTAAAATTACGTCCTTGCGGTCATAATGTTACTGCCTGCGTTCTGCCGGCAGCATCATGCTGCGATCGGCACACATCTCAGCTGATTTTCACAGCTGAGATGTGTGCCTGCTAGGCACGATTAGAATCGTTATCTGCTCGTGCCGTTTAGCCCCTTATTTGGTGCTGTCAATATGTGACAGCGCCAATATAAGCGCGATCGCGGTAAACATTTCCTTACCACCCGATACTGGAAGTCACGTGACGCGATCACATGACTCCCGATAGTTGTCATGGTAGCACAGGGTCATGTGAGGACTCCTGTACTAAACCTGACTTGCTTTCACTTTCGCTGTGCCAGCGGCACAGCAAAAGAGAAAGAGAGCGTATCTGCTGTTTACAGCCTTGGAGCTGTGATCAGCAGATACTGCAGAGCGATCGGAATGCTGATCACAATAGCCCCCTAGGGGGACTAGTAAAATAAAAAAAAAAAGTAAAAAAAAAGTTTTAAAAAATAAAAAAAAACAAAAAAACCTAAAAGTTCAAATCACCCCCCATTCGCCCCATTGAAAATTAAAGGGTTAAAAAAATAAAAAATATACGCACATTTGGTATCGCCGCGTTCAGAAACGCCCAATCTATCAAAATATAAAATCAATTAATCTGATCAGTATACGGTGTAGCGGCAAAAAAATTCCAAACGCCAAAATGATGTTTTTTTGTCGCCACAACTTTTGCGCAAAATGCAATAAGAGGCGATCAAAACGTAGCATCTGCGCAAAAATGGTGTCGTTAAAAACGTCAGCTCGAGACACAAAAAATAAGCCGTCATTGAGCTATAATTCCTGAAAAATGAGAACGCTATGGGTCACGGAAGATGGCATAAAACGTGCGCCACTTTTTTCGGACAAACTTCCGATTTTTTTTTAACCCCTTATATAAAAGTAAACCTATACATGTTTGGTGTCTACGAACTCGCACTGACCTGAGGCATCAGACCCAAACATGAGTTTTACCATATAGGGAACACAGTGAATAAAATATCTCAAAAACCATAGTGCTATCGCACTTTTTTTGCAAGTTTTCAGCATTTGGAATTTTTTTGCCGTTTTCTAGTACACTATATGGTAAAACTGAATGTTTCATTTAAAAGTACAGCTCGAGCCGCAAAAAATGAGCCCTCACATGACCATATTGACTGAAAAATAAAAAAGTTACGTCTCTCAGAAAAAGGATGGCGAAAATAAAAACGGAAAGCGAAAAATCGGCCGGTCGTGAAGGGGTTAGTTGACTCACTTGGGTATGTATGCAGTTTTTTCTTCAACCCTACCAATAAGTTTTCAATTGGGTGAAGGTTCAATCCAGCACCTCTACTTCAATGTCATTCACCTTTTTCTTCCCCAATCTTGATGTATGCTTCAAGTCACTGTCTTGCTGGAACTTTATGTTGTCCTTTTCATACCATAGTACTCTTGTGTACGAAATAACTCATCTTGTAGGATACTCATATATAGCTCAGCATTGAGACTACCATCGATCTTTGTCAAGTATCCAATACCTTTGGCTTTGAAACAACTCCATGTCATCAGACTTCCTCTACAAAACGTGTCAGTTCCTTCAATTTCTCGATTTGTAAAGGCTACTTTACACACTGCGATATCGGTCCCGATATCGCTAGTGTGGGTACCCGCCCCCATCTGTTGCGCAACACGGGCAAATCGCTGCCCGTGCTGCACAACAGCCGTCACACATACTTACCTGTCCGGCGACGTCGCTGTGACGGGCGAACCGCCTCCTTTCTAAGGGGGCGGTCCGTGCGGCGTCACAGCGACGTCACTGAAGCGTCACTGAACCGCCGCCCAATAGCAGCGGAGGGGCGGAGCTGAGCGGGATGTAACATCCCGCCCACCTCCTTCCTTCCTCATAGCGGCCGGGAGGCAGGTAAGGGGAGCTTCCTCGTTCCTGCGGCGTCACACGCAGCGATGTGTGCTGCCGCAGGAACGAGGAACAACTTCGTTACTGCTGCAGTAACGATTTTTAAGAATGGACCCCCATGTCGCCGATTAGCGATTTTGCACGTTTTTGCAACGATGCAAAATCGCTTATCGGTGTCACACGCAACGGCATCGCTAATGCGGCCGGATGTGCGTCACAAATTCCGTGACCCCAACGACTCCGCATTAGCGATGTCGCAGCATGTAAAGCCCGCTTTAGCCCCTTTTTCCCAAGCTGCCCTTGTTTCTTCCAGACCCATTTGCACCCATCATAGCCTAGTCTATTGAATTATGTCTCATCACTCCAAATCACACGCTTGCAATCTTCTACTGTCCACTTGTCATACTTCTTTGCAAACTCGAGCCAACACTTCTTATGATGTTATTATTAAGGCTTATTCACTTTTTTGGGCCACCATTCCAGACTTGTGTAATGTGCATCACACTGTATTTGCATGGATGTCCCGCGAGAACTGATAGACTTTCTGATGAGCCAACTTGTTGACTCCGATATTTTGCCTGGACATCCACCTCTTGGCTTTTAAATAGATGGATGGACTTAATTTCGTGTTCATCCAACTGCCATGGCACTCACATGATGCAGTTTGGCAATTTATGTAAAACCGGCTCCTGCGTCCCCCGTGTTATCCCACTTTCGCCCCCCAGAAGGGATGCCAATGCTGAATTCTCTGCTCTTAAATGGTCAGCGTACCCTAAACTAGATGTGCCTATGGCTAGGAGGTACTAGGTATTTAAGGCATTTTCCCCCTATATGAGGTGCCTGAGCAATGTGGTCTAACTTCTAGGGACACGGTTGCATGTTGTCAGGTCCCATTCCCTGTTACCTGTGTCCGTTACCTGTGCCTGTTAACCCGTACCCTTGTTTTAGGTTTAGCTGTGGATACCCTGAGGGCAGATTTTTTTTATGTATAAATTTTGTGTATGTCTAGTGGTGTTGTTTGTGTCCAATTGTACCACATTTTGTGGTTGTTCTTTTAACTTATTTATTAAAAGTTATGTTTTATATTTGTGACGTCCTGGCAAAACCAGGTAGTCACAGTTAGGCCCCCGCACAACACCGTTCCGTCCCTAGGAAACATAGAGCCAACCAGTCAACCCTAGTCACCCCCCTTAGCAAAAGATAGACACGCCAGTGGGCGTGACCAATCGGTTGGGACCCGCCCACCCAGGGGTCCAGACAGCCCGGGGCGGGAAAACAGGCAGTCAAGCTTTGGAGTTGAGTTTGGAGAGGAGTGTGGGCTGGAGCTAAGGGTAGCTCCAGCAGTGAAGTTCAAGTTGGACGGTACCAGGGTAGGAGCCCTGGTGCCACTGACTAGGAGGCAGAAGGTGGTCTCCGTCAGCAGGAGACGGGAAGACGGCTCGGTGGATTGAGGTGGACCGGGACAGGGTTGTAGCCCGCCGGTACCGACACAGGGAACCGACCCGGAAACCGGAGCACAAAAGGAGGGTACTCGGACCCTGAAGCCAGGACCAGAACCAAGTGGAACTGGTTAATTAACCGATTGAGGCCAGGACTAGAGGTCCTGTCCCACCCAAAGTCCCTCATAGAAGACAACAGGCCACTGATTAGGGATAAGAGGTCACCGCCAGGGCCCATAGATCCCACGGGCCAGCATCTGTGGGCACGGCTCCTTTGGCCACATCCAGCTGGGAGTGGACTACTGAGTTTCACACTAGGAAAGTCCACATTACACAAAGCAGTGCAGGAAAAGTATAGAGAACACCAGCCGGGTGGGGGGACCCGAATGCAACCGGCCGCGGCACCGGCCACCATCACCTTGGTTTACCAGAGACTTGTGTGTTTTACTAACAGTAAGTACACCAGCACCCCCTGCGGTCGCCTTCACCTGCATCAAGCCACTGGATCCCGGGGCCACCATCCCTGCCCACGGAGGGGTTAACAACTTGCTGCACAACATCTCCCCCGGGTGCCCCGTAATAGTAGCGGGCGTGTCCCATCTCACCACACACGAACGTACTACGGCCTAGCCCATACATCTACGTCCCCCCATTTATTCAGCGTGTCCGCGAGACCCCCGGGTCCGGAGACCCTCGAGCCACCACCCCTGAAGGCCCGGATCCGAGCAGCGCCGGCTGCTGGCACGGGGGCGGCACATATTTACCCGGCTATTTACAATCCCCTCTAACTCGGTTAATTCCTGACTTCCGTGGCTATTTGAATTAACCTGTACCTATGTTCTAGTACCTGCCTGTACCTGCTGTACTTAACCGGACCCTGCTGTACCTCCCATCACTGCCAATACCTATTGTACCTGCCAGACTCTGCCATATTTGCCAGTTCCTGCCGGGCCTGTCATACCTACCAGAACCTGCCTTAACCAGCCGATAATTCTGTACCAACCACCCAGTTTATTCCAGCCATATTGACGGCACCTTAGTCCATTCCTCATCCCCATCCCCTAGGGTCAGCTGCCACAGTACCAAGAGGTCCCCTGGAGTGGTACTTAGTGACTACCTTCCTTTATTCCCATCCCCTAGGGTCAGCTGCCACAGTACCAAGAGGTCCCCTGGAGTGGTACCTGGTGGCTACCTTCCTGTATAAGCCTAACGTCACTATCAGAAGCTCTAGTGAAAATGAGGTAGTTGCTTAGTTACGCCCCTCCAAGGAGAGCCAGTCCAGTCGCACAGTGGGTCCACACCCACAAGCGTGACCGTTTGCATAGGCCATTGATCCTACAGTCTCCATTACCGCTCAGCTTGCAGGGCTGCATCACAAGCTGACTCATCAATGCTAACAAGACCGAATTTTTACCTGTTAGTGGTCAGTGGACACCCATCTGATTGCTTTGACACCGAGGCCACCTGATTTTGTCCAGGTTGTAGTGTTTGCTCTGGCTGTAAATACAGTTCCAGATTCCGGTCTCCACATGTCTGCTCCTCTGTGGTTGGGCAGCGACCCAAAGCAATTCCAAGGGTTCATAAAGCAGCACATGCTGCACTTTGTGAACTTTTGTCTCATCAGTTCACCTTGCATCAGGCCAAAGTGGTCTTTATGATGTCTCATCTGACTTCTCTGCTCAAGAGCACAACTACTTGATTGGTGACCGAGTTACCTCTGTGACATCACTTCTCAGACTGTGTCAGGGAGGTCTCACTATAGGCCAATAGGCCATCCATTTCCGCACTCTGTCCTCAGAACTCAGCTGGAATAATGAGGCACTGGTAGATGCATTTTGGGAGGGCCTGTCCAGGAAAATCAAGGACGAACTAGAAGGTCAATATTTTTCTACGTTCTTGGACGATCTGGTATCCTTGGCTATACAGATCGACCTTAGGTTCCAAGAACACTCTAGAGAGGTGAGCCAAGAGAGGAGGTTGTTGCTTCTCAACCATCCACATACCCATCGTGCTGCAGTTCGAAGTTCCTGCTGCTTCTTCTGAACCAATGAAGGTGGATTGTGCAAACTTAGCAAAACATTGCCAGGAGGACCGTCACACCCTGGGAAGGTGCTTCTACTGTGGAAGCCCTGAAAAGCAGATCTGTTCCTGTCCCATGAAGCCAGGAAACTCCCAGGTCTAGGGTCTATAGGAGAGGCTATCCTGGGTGAGAGCAAGTCCTCTCTACTCCTGTCTGTCTGTAGCTATATTGTATGATACCATCTAATTCACTGAGTCAGCTTATCTTAACTCTGGTTCAGCAGGAAACTTTGTGCAACAGGCTGAGGTGGATCAGTATCAGATTTCTATTCAGCAACTTCAAGCTCCCTCAGTGGTATTGTCCGTTGATGGAAAACCCCTGACTGATGCCATCCAGTTTATCACTGAGCAAGTTGAGCTTGGGGGTGTAATCACTTTTGTTGCCAGCTGTTTAAACATTAATGGCACTGTGTTTAATTGAGGACACACCAAATTTACACCATTATACAAGTTGTACACTGACTATTTAACAGGGTATCAAAGTTTCATATCCTGAGTGCCGTACCATAAAAAGATGTAATACAATCACAAAAATGTGAGATTTCCTCACTTTTGTGATATACTGTATAAACTGATCCATTTACGGTATGGCGACAAATGGAGGATAGCCTTTAACACCTGTGACAGTCACTGCAAGTATCAAGGCTCAGCTATGCTCCTACAGTCAATGAAGAGTTTGTAAATGATATTTTCAAGGATGTTCTCTACTTGTGTGTGGTTGTGTACCTGAATTACATCCTTGTCTTCTCTCTCATCTTTCCAACACACAGGTGAAATGTTTGCCAGGTCTTGAAGAGACTGTGGGAGAACTGTCTGTACAACTTCATGAAGTGCATCTACAGTATGATCAGACCTTCCTTCTCTTCCTGGACTACACAATCTCCAACACCGGAATGAGGATCAATGCGGAGAAGGAAATACAGCGGCTTTTGAGATTGCCAATTACTAGCTTCAATTTACACTCAATTTTTACTGTGCATTTATTACTGCATAATCTAAAAGATGGTGTATAATAAGATGTGGACTTCAAAGGGCTTTTATCTCCTTGTAGCAGGCCTTCTCATTGGCTCCAGTGCTGCCTAGACCTGAGATTAACAAACAGTTTTTCTTGGAAATGAATGCTTTCTGACGCAGAAAGCTCCTACCTGCCAAATGTTGAGCTATAGCATCTTTTTTAAAGCCTTCTCTGCTCAAGAGCACAACTACTTGATTGGTGACCGAGAGCTGTTGTCCATCAAGATTTCTTTAGAAGAGTGGTGGTATCTACTTGAAGGTTCTGTGCATCCCATTGTTTTCAACATCGACCACAACAACTTTGCTTACCTGCATTTTGCGTTTGCACAGAGGCTAAATCTATGTCAAGCCCATTGGTCACTGTACTTTGCCCACTTTGAGTTTGTTCTTCATATCTTGTCAGCTGACAAAATCAGATCACTCCTGGACGAAGCACACGAGCTGCGAAATGCGTGTCAGTGTTGGTAAGGGCCGCTGTACTTATACCAGCTGTGGATAAACTATACTGTGGTAATATTGTGTATGTTTTTCAATTCTTACTTCACTGCCTCTTATTATTATAATTTTTTGTATAGCAATTGATTTTCTGATATACTGGTACTTATTTAGTGGCTGTGATTTTTATTTGAATAACATGCACAGATTTATAATAGTCTTTTTTTACTATCCCTGTGGTATATGGTGGTGTGATTTTTTTCACCACAAAGTGCCGTGTCCCCCATGTGAAAATTCCATCCGTCTTATGGGTGGTTCCATTTGATCATCTATGACATTTTAATATTATTTTCAATAAAGGATATTATTATATATGCTGCATATTGCTTGCTTTAATGCTCTTTTTTGGTGTCAGCTGACAAAATCGTAAAGGTGGACGTAGACTCTAGGTCCTTCAAGAGGAGGAGCCTCAACACATCATTGTGTCCTCCAAAATGCTCTCAGTAGCTCCAGTAAACTTGTCTCAGGTATCTCCCAGAAAGACCTTTGTCGCAGAAGCCAACTGGAAGCTACTCTTACAGTCGGGTCATTTGTCCAAATTGGCCTGCCATGTCGGTCAAAAGAAAACTGCTCTTCTCATCTCACGACAATACTGGTGGCCATCACTGCGTAAGACATTGTGAAACTTTGTTTCTGCCTGTCCTTCATGTGCCTGGGATAAAGTTTCCAAACAGCTTCCCTCAGGTTGATTACTACCACTTCTTGTATCTTCTATTGCCTGACAGTACATCACTATGGTCTTTAACATGGACATTCTGGTGTCCCCAGAGTGTTCCATCATATGGGTGGAAGTGAACCAATTCTACAAAATGGCCCACATCACTCCTTTGTCCAGACTTCCTTCTGCTCCCGTGCTTTGCGAGCAGTTCATTCAGCATGTCTTCTGCCTTCATGGTTTACCCCTCCACATAGTTTCTGATAGAGGCAGTCAGTTCACGTCTGGATTCTGGAGGACCACCTGCAAGCTGCTGAATGTATCTCTGTACTTCTTTTTGGCCTATCATCCTCAGTCCAATGGCCCAGTGGAGCCGGTCAACCAAATTTTAACCAATTTTGTACTGCACTTTTTTAATGCACACCACAGCGATTGTGTCAAACTTCTATCTTGTGAAGAATAAGCTAGGCTCAACTGCAAAGGCCTGGTGCACAGAGAAAAAGTAATCTAAATATAGAATAAATTCTGGCACACAGTTGAAAAAAGGGTATACCAGTCAATGGATTACTTGTGAATGCTTGTGATTTTATTCAAAAAAACAATAGTGACAATCAAGTTGGGTCTGGCCTCAATGGTAATAGGATGTGGCCAGGTACATGCAGGAGGTAGATAACCGGATTGATGAGGGATACATTTAGATAGCGAACTAATGGCTGAGGATAAAGTAGGGAAAGTCCCAAGGTAAAGCCTATCGCCAGGAGAATTTGGAATAGAGAGGCCCCTCCGGGGCCACATGCATGTACCTGGCCACATCCTATTATCATTGAGGTCGGACCATTTTATTCAGTGAAGCCCTCCTGTCAACTATATTGCCTAAGTATTCTATACTTACTTCCTCTTTTGAGTCATTCATAGTTGTAGAACTATTCTCTGATCAAAATTTATTCAAGGTTAACGTGACATACCAATTCTCACCCACATACGTGTACACAGGACCCTCCCATTGTTTGTATACCCCCTCACTGGTGTAAACTGTGTCCCAGATGAAGGCTCTTTATAGAGCCGAAGCGTCAGACGGATTTGTCATTTGAGAACTGCTACACAACTTCATTGATTTGTCACTGTTGTTTTTTTTTTTATAAAATCACAAGCATTCACAAGCAATCCATTGACTGGTATATCCTTTTCTCGACTGTGTGCCGGAATTTTTTCTCTATTGAAACTTCTATCTTGGGCTGAATTTTCCACTAATTCTTCAGTCTACATCGTATATGCACGGCAGCACAATATGCTTTTCCCTGTGGCTACCATATCCGGCAATACAAAGGCTAATGCTCTCACCAAGAGTTTCTCCAAAATCTGGGAGGATACCAGCGCCACTCTGAAGCGGTCCTCTGTACGGATTTAAAAGCATGTGGATAAGAGAGACCTGGATCCTCTCTCATCCCAACCTGGAGACAAGGTATCTCTTTCAAATATGTCCTCCTCAAGATGCTTTCCTGCAAGTTGAGTCCCTGGTTTATTGGTCCCTTCAAGGTCATCCAGCAGATTAATGCCGTATCCTTTAAGCTCAGGTTTGCAGCCTCCTTACGTATCCCAAATTCCTTCCATGTGTACCTTCTCAAGCCTCAGCCACTACTTCAAGAATCCTGGTACACTGCACTCTCCAGTTAGCTTGGAGGATGTCTTTGAGGTAAAGATCATCCTGACCATTAAAATGTGAGAGGTAAAACCATTTTGCAAGTGGATTGGAGGGGTTTTGGTTCTGAGAATTGTTAGGCAGTGACAGGTGTCGTATTTGAAGATCGCTATGTTTCCCCACAGAATGTGCTTGGAGACCTTGTAAGACCTGCTGGGGTGTGTTGTAGTCACAGCCACCACTGTAAATGCAACACAAAATTAAAGAGTGTGAACTTGATCAAGATATTTGACCATGTATTTTGTTTAAGTAAACCTGTTATGGCTTCTATTTTTGGAGAGATCTGTAAGTCTGACAGTGAGACAGATCTCTCCCTCCAGTCTGGGTCTTGCAATGAGCTCATGTCCAGTGAATTACATTTAATCTGGCAGTGGACTGCAAGTAGGGTCTCAGATGGGCTCCAGGCTGCTGGAGCAGTATGTGTTGTGTGAGCTGGCTGTGTGGAGTAACATAGGCCAGTACTGAAAGACCTGAACACTGAAAGCGGACCTATTCTGTTTCTTCCTAGAAGCTGTGAATCCCAAGCGCTCTAATTATCAGTCCCTTAGATAACTATATGATTGTACTCACACTTCAAAGCATCAACAGATAGTTTTAACTCAGCCAAACAATGATTTGTAGAAAGACCAGGAGAAACACTGTAGTTTTCTTCTAGGATCTTGTATTAAGTGCAAAGTAAAGGCAGGTGAAAAGGAATAATCTGTACAGGGTTGTAGACACGTGTCTTCAGCAATGGTTCCTCTCTAGACTAAACTGAGGAGGAAGGGAGGAGCATTCTATACAGAAGCCAACTAAGGGAGGAACATAGGGACAAACTTCATACAGTCTAAATCTACCTAGTAACAATAAAGCTGTAGGGGGGAAAAAGCGCAATAGGGTCTTACCTGGTATGAGGGTAGAGAGACAGAACAGAAAGAGATACACTCACCTGGTAGGGTTGTGCCAGTCACAACCCCCTATGATCGCATGTGAGTGGTTTTATGTGGTTTAGCAGCAGCCCCGGAAAGCAGGTTATCATATAAATCAAATAGAAAACCGGTTTTAAATGCCGCGCTAAAAACCACAGATGCTGTAGATAAAGAGATTTCCTTTATTTCACAGTTCTACGCGTTTCACAGACATCTCCGTCTCCTTCCTCAGGAAAATAAATCATATTACAAACAACAGGCCACAGGACCTATATATAGGAATACAAGTAGCCACATATGCATCTGGGAAGTGAACAGCCCATATGACTCAGAGCCAATGACTCAGCGCCACATGGAGAAGAGAGAAAAAAAAAAAAAAAAAAGGGGAACACAGTGAATCATCAAGAATGAACAGAGAGAAATTCCTCCATAAAATCATGAATATTATAAGGGGAAAAACAATGAATCAGTGGATAAATAATAAAAAATATGAAATAAAAAATAAAAACTATTTTTTGAGTGTTATTTAATAAAGAAAAAGGGGGAGACAAGAGAAAATGAAAAGCACAAAGCAGATGGTGTGCGAACCCAGAAAGGTGTAAGTGATAACACTGATGCCAAAACCCCTACACTAAGCGGGAGTGTAGGGGTTTTGAAAAAGGCATATTTTAATGTAAAAGGGCCAGATTAAACAATTAAAAAAAAAAAAAAAAATCCCAGAAAAATGTGGGTTTTTTCCCTTTTTTTTTCTGTTTTCTTCCTTTTTTTCCCCCTTTTCCCTTCTTTTCCTTTTCTCTTCTTTTTTCTTTTTTCTTTCTTTAAAATAAATGAGTAAATAAATATTACTAAATGGTGTCCTTGGTGGTAAAGAATCACTGGATTAATAGTGGACAATTTATTAGCGCAAATGACACACACTACTATGGAGCGGTTCTATTGACAGGGAAAAAATGCGTTAGACGGGTGGGGAGAAGGAGCGATTCACTGGAAAGAGAAAAGGGTACTAGATTGCGTGCGTGATGGGGTGATGTGAGTTCAAGACACTGAGAGGAAGCAGGAGTTCATACCCGTGAGAAATAAACTTAGTGCGCCTGCGTTAAGCAAACGGAGAAATAGAATTACTTTCTTATAGTGACAAGAGCAACAAGAGGTGGAAATAGAGTGCTGTAACGCAAAAAATTAACTGTTATCCGTATTAATGTGAAGTTAGTACGTATGTGTGAACAATAAACGGGAGCTGGAGGAAACCAGGGGATGGATGGAAAAAACGCGATAGAAACATATAGTAGAAATTTATTAAAAACATTAACCCATGAAAATATACAGGGCTACCATAATTTGAAGAACATATAAAATATTAAAAATTGTATAAATGACAAAAAGTGTCAGTATTAATATCAATGTAACAACACATAAAAAATATATATAAAAGTATATGCAAACATATTCATAGAAATATTTATATATAAAAACATATTCATAGATGTATAAAACATTTTGCAGTGGTCAAACACCATTTTCCGGAACTAAAAACAATTAGAACTGGTATACTGAGGGCAGCAGGGGATAAAAGCCAAATCAATAAAACAAATCAGTGACCTCATTTAGACCCAGAGGTTTCAACGTATTTAATTTGTGGATCCAGAAAGTGTCCTTTCTGCTCAGGGTTTCCATTCTATTAGGGGCATCGGGGGCTACCTGTTCTATAGGTGTAATGTTAAAAACCATTTCTTTATTATGCTTCAAAGCACAATGTTTTGAGAGACCGTGTAGCATATAACCTATTTTTACATTGTGCCTGTGTGAATTCAACCTGTTGTGAAGAGATTGGCTGGTCCTCCCTATATATTGCTTACCACACACACAGTCCACTAAATAAATCACAAAATCTGACTGGCATGTGAGCCGGCTTTTGATGGGGAAATTCTCCAAGCCCCCCTGGGAGCAAAAAGTGGTCCTTTTGTGACAAATGCTCTTGCAGCACAAACAGTTTTTAGATCCACATTTGTAAGAGCCAATGGCATCACTTATGTTATTTTTCTTAGCAAGGGGTGCCCTCAATCTACTGGGGGCTACAATATTTTTTATAGTCGGTGCCCTCCTGAAGGTAACCCCAGGGCGACTAGGTAACATACCCTTAAGCACGAAGTCACTTAATAATATCCCCAATGTCTAGAGAAAATATTCCTGATGGTATTGTTATCACTACTATATGTGGTGATAAAGTTGATAGAAAAGTCGTTTTTTCCATCAGTATCCAAAGGGGGTGAAGCTTTTTTAGGCTTCAACAAATCTGTTTGTTTCAATTTAACTCTTTCATGATAGGCTTTCTTCATCAACGACTTAGGATAATCCTTCTCTATGAAACGATCCCTCAGTATCCCAACCTGTTCTCTAAAATCAGTATCCAGGGAGCAGTTCCTCCAAATACGCTTATACTGATTTATGGGGATGTTGTGCAACCACTTAACATAATGTTCACTCTGGTTGTGGATGTAACTATTAGCGTCCACCCTCTTAAAGAAAGTTTTTATGAGGATTTTATGATCTTGATGGAATATAGTGAGATCTAAAA
This sequence comes from Anomaloglossus baeobatrachus, assembly GCF_048569485.1. Classification (NCBI taxonomy): domain Eukaryota; kingdom Metazoa; phylum Chordata; class Amphibia; order Anura; family Aromobatidae; genus Anomaloglossus; species Anomaloglossus baeobatrachus. Next base: position 139,473,687 of record NC_134362.1, on the reverse strand, counting down.
AATGTATCTCATTCTTATGTACAGTGGGTGCAAATTTTAAACCCCAATCATTGCTATTTAGTTTGTCAAGGAAAGATTCTAAATCAGCATGATCATTGTCCCAAATAAGGAACAGATCATCTATGAACAGTTTATAAATTATGATACCACTGTCAAAAGCCCCATTCTCTATGTGCATCTCTATTTGGTCATTTCCTCTGACTTACCGACTACCAGTAACAAAATAATCGTTGATAACATGAATAAAGCAATGCCCCTGGTACCTTTTTTACCCCCAGCCAAGAGCCAGAAAGGGGGGATGATAACAGATTTTTTAATACCAAAATCCACCAAAAAAAGAAAAAATACAGTAGAGGAACCCGAGCAGGGCACAAACATAAACAAAAAAGAAAAAAGGAGCGCCTGACTAACGAAATTAATGCAAATGGGTCCACCAGTAATATTTTTAATCTTTCTGATTATATTCTAAATGAAGGAGAAATCAAGGTACTCAATAAGGGTCTTTCCTTCTGCCCGTCCTATAGGTCCAGGGATTTCGATTTATTCTTGGATGTCCAGAGCTACATTAAAATTGTCTCTCCAGGAAAGGAGACAAACTCTAGCACAGCGCCACCTATTGGAAGTAGCGATCCTAAAAGTCACAAGTGGATTTTTAACAATCCTTTGCAATATGACTCAGGATATATAAGCCAGATCAGAATCCCAATTTGCAGACACGGTGTTTCGGGGTGCTTGCCCCTCGTCAGTGCAAAGTATGGGGGTGTCTGATCTGGCTCATGAGAAAGCTATGTGGGGACCACGGGGGAACACTATTCTCCTTAAGGAGACTTTGCAATTCCTTTATGTTCACTTTCTCTGAGTACATATTCACAGTAACCAAACTCCCGCTTAGTGTAGGGGTTTTGGCATCAGTTTTATCACTTACACCTTTCTGGGTTCGCACACCATCTGCTTTGTGCTTTTTATTTTCTCTTGTCTCCCCCTTTTTCTTTATTAAATAACACTCAAAAAATAGTTTTTATTTTTTATTTCATATTTTTTATTATTTATCCACTGATTCATTGTTTATCCCCTTATAATATTCATGTTTTTTTATGGAGGAATTTCTCTCTGTTCATTCTTGATGATTCACTGTGTTCCCCTTTTTTTTTTTTTTCTCTCTCTTCTCCATGTGGCACTGAGTCATTGGCTCTGAGTCATATGGGCTGTTCACTTCCCATATATGGCTACTTGTATTCCTATATATAGGTCCTGTGGCCTGTTGTTTGTAATATGATTTCTTTTCCTGAGGAAGGAGACGGAGATGTCTCTGAAACGCGTAGAACTGTGAAATAAACGAAATCTCTTTATCTACAGCATCTGTGATTTTTAGCGCGGCATTTAAAACCGGTTTTCTATTTTATTTATATAGTAACAATAAAGGAATTTCCTGATAGGAGGAAAAATATGGAATGCAAGAATAATGTATTAGAAAAACGCTCCAAAGAGCACAACGTAGTTGTATGTGGGGATAATATGGTAAAAACCCCCACAATTGGCACAAACTCAAAAGCATGATACATATGCAAGAGAACCAAGAGTTTTTGTGTGCAAAAATAAACAAATTTTATTGGATACAGAAGGTGAATAACCATAAAATCACATAAAATCCATTGTTTACAGGACCCAGAGCTGGGATACATGCCATATCAGGGCTCAGTTTCAGACAACAATAATATAGTGATGCACCCAATCCGGTGCATATGTTGAGTGCACTTTAAACAGTATCAACCTGTCAGAAATGTTACCCCTCAAAGCCCCATCATATCGCGGCAATTTGCAATGCTATCTTCGGTATATCTACCAGTTAGTGGTGGGGTGGTATGGCCCAGCCTGGTCACAGGAACAACCTCACAACGGCGACGTATGTTTCGAACAACGATATATTAAAATCTTCATCAGGATAGAGGTATTCTAACCATCTATCCCAGAGCTCCGGTTTTAAATGAGCGCGCTATGAGACCAGCCCGGAAGTTCGCACACGGCACATGCGCCTGCTCACAGGCAAGTCCCGCGAGATCACCGCCGTCACGTCATAATCGCGCATGCGCGGGAGTGTGGACGCGTCTCCATGGCTCCCGCGCAGGCACGAGACGGCCAGACGGCGGCGATCAGGCAGGGACGAGCGTGTGAGCCGGCGCACGCGCACAGGAACCATCGGAACTCGCCAGAAGCGTAACAGCATATACAAATATCATGTTGCAGGTACATAGAGTCCACAATTGCAGAGAGTGGCAGACATAATAACTAGTGATGAGCGAGCATGCTTGTCACTACTCGGTACTCGCACGAGTATCACTGTACTCGGGCTGCTCGGCGGGGACCGAGTAATCTCGCGATACTCGTGCTTTACTCGTGGTCTTCATTTCTGCATGTTGGCGCTCTTTTGAGAGCCAGCCCTCATGCAGGGATTGGCTGGCAGACCACTGCAATGCCACAGCCCTGTTAGTTGTGGAATTGCAGTGATTGGCCGGCCTGCACAGCGTCACCGAGCCTTTATATAGGCCGGCGCGCTGTGCTCTGCTCACAGCTATTCTGACAGTGAGTGTAGGGAGAGTGTCGCTGATTCAGGGAAAGCTTTGCGGCCCTTTATAGCTTTTTCAGTTGCAGGGCTGCAAACAGTGTGACCAAAAGTCCTTCTCAGGACTATTCTAGTTGTATACAGGCAGGCAGGGTATAGCCAGGTCGGCGTACAGTAGCAGAGTCCTTCTCAGGACTATTGTTGCTATATACAGGCAGGGTATAGCCAGGTCTGAATACAGGCTAGTGACCAAAAGAGTCCTTGTCAGGACTATTGTAGCAGTATACAGGCAGGCAGGCAGGCAGGGTAGTGGTGACCGTATACCAGCCTTCATATCTGGGGCTGGTGTACACAGTGTAAAACAGTCCAGATAGTGTCTGACTTGTCTGTACTGTAATTGTCGCTCCCCAAAAAAACCTGTTAGGTTATTATTGCGTCCGTGCTTGGTTTTTAAAACCGCACGTGTGTGCCTGTTGGTGGCAGCGTACAGGTGCACTGGTGTGCGTTTTTACCAAACTATTATATAACGCACAAGTGTAGTGTATAATACACGTCAGTCAGCAGTGGCTGATAGTGTCAGAGTTCTTAATTTTTGCTCCTAAAACCTGTGTTAGGTTATTATTGCGTCCGTGCTTGGTTTTTAAAACCGCACGTGTGTGCCTGTTGGTGGCAGCGTACAGGTGCACTGGTGTGCGTTTTTACCAAACTATTATATAACGCACAAGTGTAGTGTATAATACACGTCAGTCAGCAGTGGCTGATAGTGTCAGAGTTCTTAATTTTTGCTCCTAAAACCTGTGTTAGGTTATTATTGCGTCCGTGCTTGGTTTTTAAAACCGCACGTGTGTGCCTGTTGGTGGCAGCGTACAGGTGCACTGGTGTGCGTTTTTACCAAACTATTATATAACGCACAAGTGTAGTGTATAATACACGTCAGTCAGCAGTGGCTAATAGTGTCAGAGTTCTTAATTTTTGCTCCTAAAACCTGTGTTAGGTTATTATTGCGTCCGTGCTTGGTTTTTAAAACCGCACGTGTGTGCCTGTTGGTGGCAGCGTACAGGTGCACTGGTGTGCGTTTTTACCAAACTATTATATAACGCACAAGTGTAGTGTATAATACACGTCAGTCAGCAGTGGCTGATAGTGTCAGAGTTCTTAATTTTTGCTCCTAAAACCTGTGTTAGGTTATTATTGCGTCCGTGCTTGGTTTTTAAAACCGCACGTGTGTGCCTGTTGGTGGCAGCGTACAGGTGCACTGGTGTGCGTTTTTACCAAACTATTATATAACGTACAAGTGTAGTGTATAATACACGTCAGTCAGCAGTGGCTGATAGTGTCAGAGTTCTTAATTTTTGCTCCTAAAACCTGTGTTAGGTTCTTAGTGCGTCCGTGCTTGCATTTAAAAACCGCACGTGTGTGCCTGTCGGTGGCAGCGTACAGGTGCACTTGTGTGCAATTTCCAGAAACTTTGATATAACGCACAAGTAGTGAATATACACGTCAGCAGTGCACAGCATTGCAAAATGCGCAAGGGCATTGGCAAGGAACAAGGAAGTGGACGTGATGGTGGTGCAGGCAGAGGCCGAGGTCGTGGGCAAGCTCTAATTTCGCCACAACAAAGGGCCACATCTAGTCGCTCGCACGTCCTGTCCCAAATTCTTGGGGACCGCAGCAGTACACCGCTCTTGAACCAAGACCAGTGTCAACAGGTTGTTAGTTGGATAGCGGATAATGCTTCCAGTCAGATTGGCACCACCACAAACACTCTGTCTTCCACACGGTCAAGTGTCAGTAGCCGTGATACTGCACCGCACATTTCTGAACCTGATCCTCCTTCCTACCACCAGGCTGAGTACACGTCCTCCTCGGACATTAATGATCCCACACTTGGACACTCGGAAGAGCTGTTCACGTTTCCATTCACACATTCTGGCCTCTCGCCAGCTCATATTGAAGTGGGTCATGAGGAGATCGTCTGTACAGATGGCCAAATATTTGAGCAGCCACGTTCTCACGAAGTTGGCAACGTGTCTCAACAAGTGGTGGACGATGATGAGACACAATTGTCAGCAAGTCAGGAGGAGGAGCAGGGTGCGGAAGAGGAAGACGACGTGGTGGATGATCCAGTAACTGACCCAACCTGGCAGGAGGATATGCAGAGCGAGGACAGCAGTGCACAGGGGGAGGGAGGCGTAGCATCACAACAGGCAGTAAGAAGCAGGGTGGTGGCCCCAGGCAGAAGTCAGGCAACCGTTCCCCGGAACAACACGACGACACAAGGTGCCTGTACAAATGTTAGGTCTTCACGAGTCTGGCAGTTTTTTAAGTTGGATCCAGATGATTCAAAAAAGGCCATTTGCAACACCTGCCGTGCCAGCATCAGCAGGGGTACCAAAACTAGCAGCCTGACCACCACCAGCATGATCAGGCACATGTCAGCCAAGCACCCGACTTTGTGGGAAGTACAACAGAGTCGAGGAGCAGTGCTTGCTGATGTCACTGCTACGTCTTCGCTGGTTGTGCATGCGAGCCAATCCTCTGTCCATGCTGCCTGCGAACAAGCCTCCTCCACTCCTGCACCTGCAGTTGCCTACGCAGAAAGAACACCATCATCAAGCACGTCCTTGTCCCAGCGCAGCGTTCAGTTATCCATTCAGCAAACCTTTGAACGCAGGCGCAAATACACTGCCAACACCCCACATGCCACAGTTCTAAATGCTAACATTTCGCGACTGCTTGCGCTGGAAATGTTGCCTTTTAGGCTGGTGGAGACAGAAGCATTCCGTGACCTGATGGCGGCAGCTGTCCCACGTTACTCGGTCCCCAGCCGCCACTATTTCTCCCGGTGTGCCGTCCCCGCGTTGCATAACCACGTGTCACAAAACATCACACGTGCCCTGAACAACGCTGTTTCACCCAAGGTCCACCTAACCACAGACACGTGGACAAGTGCTTGTGGGCAAGGCCGCTACATCTCGTTGACGGCACACTGGGTTAATATTGTGGAAGCTGGGACCCAGTCTGAGCGAGGGACGGAACACGTCCTTCCCACACCAAGGTTTGCAGGCCCTACCTCAGTCAGTGTTTCACCCACACTCTACAGCTCCGGAATGTCATGCTCTTCAGCCTCCTCCTCCTCCTGCGCATCCTCATCCACTGTGCCCTCCACACCAGTCACAAGCTGGAAGCACTGCAGCACTGCCTCGGCGAAGCGGCAACAGGCTGTGCTGAAGCTAATCTGCATAGGTGACAAACCCCACAATGCAGAAGAGCTGTGGACAGCTCTGAAACAGCAGGCAGATCACTGGCTCACACCTCTGAACCTAAAGCCAGGAAAGGTCGTTTGTGACAATGGCCGGAACCTGGTGGCGGCTTTGAGGCGAGGCCAGCTGACACATGTTCCATGCGTGGCCCATGTGCTCAACCTCGTGGTTCAGCGGTTTATAAAGTCATACCCAGAGCTGTCTGATCTGCTGGTAAAAGTTCGCCGCCTGTCTGCACATTTTCGAAAGTCACCTACTGCTTCAGCCGGCCTTGCCGGCTTTCAGCGCCGTTTGCATCTTCCGGCTCACAGACTGGTGTGTGATGTCCCCACGCGTTGGAATTCAACTCTGCACATGTTGGTCAGGATATGTGAGCAGAAGAGGGCAGTTGTTGAGTACCTGCATCACCTAAGCCGTCGGGAAATGGGTCAAACTCCACACATAACACCTGAGGAGTGGAGATGGATGTCAGACCTATGTACCATCCTCCAAAACTTTGAGGACTCCACCAAGATGGTGAGTGGTGATGACGCCATTATTAGCGTCACCATACCGCTACTCTGCCTTCTAAAACGGTCCCTGCTGAAAAACAAACATGATGCATTGCAGGCGGAGCGCGATGAGTTGCAGCAAGAAACAGTAGTGGGTGTGGGTGATAACACACAGCCCAGCCTCGTCTCATCACAACGTGCAGTGGAGGACTATGACGAGGAGGAGGATGAAGACATGGAGCAACTCTCCGGCCAAATTGAGGATATGACATGCACACCAGTCATATCCTCGATTCAGCGTGGCTGGCCAGAGGACAGGGTAGATGAGGAGGAGGAGGAGGAGGAGGAGGAGGAGGACAGCATGTTCAGTCATCTTGTTGGTCAGGCTACTGAAGTCCTGGCTGTTAAGAGTCTGGCGCACATGGCTGACTTTATGGTAAGCTGCCTGTCTCGTGACCCTCGCGTTAAGAACATCTTGGCCGACAATCATTACTGGTTGGTAACACTGTTAGACCCACGCTACAAGGAGAACTTTTTGTCTCTTATTCCCGTGGAGGAGAGGTCAACCAAAATGCAGCAGTTTCGGAAGGCCATACTCACGGAAGTAGGCAAAGCATTCCCCTCACAAAACGCTAGCGGCATAGGTCAGGAATCAGTGGACAACCGAGGCGTACAGCCGAGAGAGGCACAAGTCCAATCCGCCAGAGGTAGGGGAACAGTCTTTAAGATGTGGGACAGTTTTCTCAGCCCCTCACGTACCACAGCCCCTGAGGTGCGGGGTAGTGCCACAAGAAATCCTAAGTTTGCCCAGATGCTGAAGGAGTACCTTGCAGATCGAACAACTGTACTCCGACATTCCTCTGTGCCTTACAATTATTGGGTATCCAAGCTGGACACGTGGCATGAATTGGCTCTCTACGCCTTGGAAGTCCTGGCCTGCCCTGCTGCTAGCGTTTTGTCAGAGCGTGTTTTTAGTGCCGCAGGTGGAATCATTACAGATAAACGCACCCGCCTGTCAACTGAAAATGCTGACAGGCTGACTCTGATAAAGATGAACAAGGGTTGGATTGGGCCAGACTTCACCACACCACCAGCAAATGAGAGCGGAATTTAAAGTTTGCCATGTACCTCCACTCACCCATGGGTACACTTCTCGACTTTGGATAATCGCTGGACTGCTCCTCCTTCTCCTCATGCGCCATCATGATGACCGTTACAATAGTTAGGTCTTTGTTTCAGGTATACCCCCAGTGGTAAATTTTTTCGCCCATTCTTTGCAGAATGGACATTACAACGACAGGAGACCCGCTCCTTTGCAATGGGAACAATGTTTTGAGGCCCTCATGCACGTCTCTACCCAGGGACAACGTGGAGCCTCCCAATTTTTGGCTGCCCTGCCTAAGGGCTATACTGAAATACACCCACTTCCTTAAAATGGACACTTAATGTTTTGAGGCCCTCATGCACGTCTCTACCCAGGGACAATGTGGAGCCTCCCAATTTTTGGCTGCCCTGCCTAAGGGCTATACTGAAATAGACCCACTTCCTTAAAATGGACACTTAATGTTTTGAGGCCCTCATGCACGTCTCTACCCAGGGACAATGTGGAGCCTCCCAATTTTTGGCTGCCCTGCCTAAGGGCTATACTGAAATACACCCACTTCCTTAAAATGGACACTTAATGTTTTGAGGCCATCATGCACGTCTCTACCCAGGGACAACGTGGAGCCTCCCAATTTTTGGCTGCCCTGGCAAAGGGCTATACTGAAATAGACCCACTTCCTTACAATGGGCACTTCAGGTTTAAAGGCCATCATGCACGTCTCTATCCAGGGACAATGTGGAGCCTCCCAATTTTTGGCTGCCCTGCCTAAGGGCTATACTATAATACACCCACTTCCTGACAATGGACACTTAATGTTTTGAGGCCCTCATGCACGTCTGTATGCAGGGGCATTGGTGAACCTCACAATTTTGGACTGCCCTGGCAAAGGAAAATACTACAAAGACTCACTTCCTCAAAATGGGCACATTAGACTCAAGAGGCCTTCATGTACGTCTCTTCTCAGGGACATCGGAGTGCCACACAATGTTTTCACTTAAAATCTTTCATGTATTAATCTCAAAAAGTAACATACACCAGATCTATCTCACTATTGGGTATGTGCCCTTAACATTTCCGCCATGAAAAATCATTTTGGGGTCATTTTGGAAGGTTTTCTGGTGAGTCCGTAAAAATGGCGTAAAACGCGGACAAAATTGTTCACAGCTGTGACTTTTGAGTGATAAATGCTTCAAGGGGTCTTCCCCATGCTGTTGCCATGTCATTTGAGCACTCTTCTGAGACTTTTGTGCCATTTTTAGGGTTTCTCCATGCTGCCGGGAGGTCATTTCACAAAAATACTCGGGTCTCCCATAGGATAACATTGGGCTCGTTGCTCGGGCCGAGTACACGAGTATCTTGGGAGGCTCGGCCCGAGCTTCGAGCACCCGAGCTTTTTAGTACTCGCTCATCACTAATAATAACGTTATTTGTGTTATAGTCCGCAAGGAACATCCTTTTTCATCTTTAATAGTCCATGTGGATATCCTGTCACACTTCCACCAATGGTAGTTTTTATCAAATTATCCTGCAATCACAAAGAGTATGAATAAAAACTCTGGGGCAGATGGAAAGAAGGGTAAAAATTAAAAATTATTAAAAATGATAAGATTATAGGTGATTAGGAAGAAGAATGGTGGTATCACAATCAATAAGTGAGACAAAGGAGATATCTACAAATTATCTATCCCTGCAGAATTCATCCACAGGGCTGTGTATACTCTCATATACATGTGAGCACGTGTCCTCATATGTATTTCCTAAATGATATTACAGGAAGGGTGAATAACTGACGGCCTCATTGAGGCCTCTAGGGACCAGAGTGTCCAAGGTCACAATCCACTTCGTCTCGCATTGTGCTAGACATTTCCTGAGGTCACCACCCCTGATTCCTCCCACTATGGCATCAATGCCTCTAATTTTAAGTTTGGAGGGGTCACAGGAGTGGTGAAAACTGAAATGTCGCGGTAATGTTTTTAAAATACTTGAGTCTGCCTCTTATTTGGCCGCAGCAATGTCTCTGACGTGCTCCCTAACCCTAATGCGGAGCTCATGGGAGGTGAGCCCCACATAGGTCAGGGGGCACATACATGTAGCGAAATATATCACGTGTGTGGTACCACACGTGATATATTGTTTGATGTGGAAGTTCTTAGATCCATCTGATGAATAAAAAGAAGAGCTACGGAGAACATTGCTGCAGGCCAAACAATGCCCACAAGGAAAACACCCCTGTATGGGCCCGCATGAACCAAATGGGTTAGCCCTAGGCGGGACATAGTGGCTCCGTACCAAAATATCTTTCAGATTTCTGGCCCTTCTTGAGGTCATCATTGGATTTTGGGTCAGTACCTCCGCAAGTGCCGGATCAGTAAAGAGTACCGGCCAGTGTCTCTTCATAATCCGACGCATAGTCTCTCACTCTTGGTTGTAGGTCCCAATGAACCTCACTATGCCATCCTGTTTTCTTGGTTTTTTTGGGGTATTGATCAGCAATTGTGCTCTAGAGGTTTTTTTCACACGGTTATAGCCAGATTTTATGCTCCTCATGCTGTACCCCCTATCACGAAAGCGGTCTCTGAGGTCCACAGACTGTGCCTCAAACATGGTGTCAGATGAGCATATCCGTCGCATCCTCAGGTATTGCCCGGTCGGGATGGCGCGGATTGTGGATGGATTATGGGCTGAGGACGCATGCAGCAGTGCATTTAAAGACCTCTCCTTGCGGAAGACGTCCGTTTGGATCGATCTCCTATCATCAACAGTGATTAATATATCTAGGAAATCGATCCTGCATCTGCTGCTTTTATAAGTCAATTTAATATTGAATTTGTTGATGTTCAGTTGTCCCATAAAACGATTGAGCTGCTCCGGGCTACCCTGCCACACAAAAAGGATGTCATCTATATAACGCAGCCAACACTGCACATGGGCGCAAAGCTCAGGGCCTCCGTCACCAAAAACCAGCCTCTCCCAGTACTCCAGAAAGAGGCCGGCGTACGAAGGCGCACAAGCCACGCCCATGGCAGTGCCCCGCTGCTGCAAGTAAAAGACATCCTTGAAAACAAAAAAAATTGTGTGACAGGGCAAACTGGAGGAGCTCAATAATCAGTTCGCCCATATCGTCATCCCGACCCGACATCCCGAGGAAGAATCGGACCGCTCTGAGACCGTCCTCGTGAGAGATGCAGGTGTAGAGGCTCTCGATGTCGGCGGTAACCAAAATCATGTTATCTTCCACAAAGACACCGTCAATGCGACTCAGGACGTCCGTATTGTCGCGCACATAAGAGGGCAAAGCTTCCACCAAAGGTTTCAGATGATAATCTATAAATTTACAGATGGGGTCGCATAAGCCCTCCATGCCGGACACTATCGGGTGTCCTGGTGGGTTGACGGCGTCTTTGTGGATTTTAGGTAGGATATAGAATGTAGGTATCCTCGGATGCTTATTGCAAAGTCCCTCAAACATTTTCTTGGTAATCAAACCTTTCTCGAGAGCCTCATTCAGGATGGCAGTAAGCTCACTGGAAGATGCAACCAATGGGCTGGAGGGGAGTTTCCTATATGTCTCCCTATTTCATAGCTGCCTCAGTACCTCCCGTTCATACTTTTCTATTGGTAGCACAACAACATTCCCCCCCTTGTCTGCTGCCTTTATGATTATGTCACGGTATCCCTGTAGTTCAACCAGTGCTGACCTTTGTACCCATGTCAAATTGTCACGTCTGCATCTGGTTGGTATTTGTCTAAATTCATCACACATCATCTTGGTGAAGATGTCTACAGCAGGACTCAGAGACAATGGGGGGAACTTTGTAGATCTAGGTAACAAAGCATGTGGGAATATACCTGTAGATGGTGCCTCCTGTTCTTGTAACAGATCCTCCAGATTCTGGATGGCATCCCTTTCCACCTGACTGTCAGACACCATATTCCGCTTATGAAAAAGTTTTTTTAAAATTAGTTTACGAGAGAATAGGTTGAGGTCCTTCAAGGCTGTAAACAGATGGAAGGGATTAGCAGGAGAGAATGTGAGACCCCGTGACAACACCTCCACCTGAGCACCAGTGAGCACCCGTGTTGAAAGATTAATTACCTGCAGCCTGTTACCCTGCCGCTTGTTCTTTCCTTGGGCAGCAGGTGGACGGGCCTGTTGCTTAACGCGCGCTCCAATTGTTTCGGCCGCGGATGGGAAGCTCACCGATGCCTCGGAGGAGGAGTCGCCACATGAGGTCTCCGACACCAGTGATGAGGATCGGGGTTTCTGGTTCTTAAAGGGATAGCCCCCTACGCGTCCTCTTGCTGTGTCCATTCTCCATTTATAAGCCCTTCTTGTCGAATAATCAGCAATATCCCTGTTTAATTTTTTAAACTTAAATGCCTTGATTTCCCGTTCCCATCTCTCCAACTCCTGATTCATTTCGGAGTTAAATTGTGTCATGGCTTCAGGTGTACAGGTGCCATTCAGATCTTTTTCTATGGATTCTAATTCTGTCTCCAGTGAAGTCAGGGTAGATGAATTATGGTCCCATAATAGGCCCAAAAAGCCGCGGGAGCACGTCTGAGCGAGTTCCTCCCATTTTGTTTTGAACCCTTCATCATCTAGAGTAAAAGAGGGGAAGACCTGTACACAGAGGCCACGGGGCACTAGGTCTTTCTCAAGATATTTACCCAAAAAGGCCTTATTCCACCACAACTTCGTTCTTTTTTTCAATAAATCTTTATATCTTAAACACAGTGTCTCACTTGATTGGGCACCACCACTTCCACCACCTGAGACACCTCCTGTCTTCAACACATCATCAATTTGTGATTGCCAGGTGTTGTCCCTGGCCCTAAAGTTCATGTTGGCTGGAGATATATCTGTAGTTAACAGAAAACAAATATGTATTAGAAAAACGCTCCAAAGAGCACAACGTAGTTGTATGTGGGGATAATATGGTAAAAACCCCCACAATTGGCACAAACTCAAAAGCATGATACATACCGCGACATTTCAGATTTCACCACTCCTGTGACCCCTCCAAACTTAAAATTAGAGGCATTGATGCCATAGTGGGAGGAATCAGGGGTGGTGACCTCAGGAAACGTCTAGCACAATGCGAGACGAAGTGGATTGTGACCTTGGACACTCTGGTCCCTAGAGGTCTCAATGAGGCCGTCAGTTATTCACCCTTCCTGCAATATCATTTAGGAAATACATATGAGGACACGTGCTCACATGTATATGAGAGTATACACAGCCCTGTGGATGAATTCTGCAGGGATAGATAATTTGTAGATATCTCCTTTGTCTCACTTATAGATTGTGATACCACCATTCTTCTTCCTAATCACCTATAATCTTATCATTTTTAATAATTTTTAATTTGTACCCTTCTGTCCATCTGCCCCAGAGTTTTTATTCATACTCTTTGTGATTGCAGGATAATTTGATAAAAACTACCATTGGTGGAAGTGTGACAGGATATCCACATGGACTATTAAAGATGAAAAAGGATGTTCCTTGCGGAATATAACACAAATAACGTTATTATGTCTGCCACTCTCTGCAATTGTGGACTCTATGTACCTGCAACATGATATTTGTATATGCTGTTACGCTTCTGGCGAGTTCCGGTGGTTCCTGTGCGTGTGCGCCGGCTCACATGCTCGTCCCTGCCTGATCGCCGCCGTCTGGCCGTCTCGTGCCTGCACGGGAGCCATGGAGACGCGTCCATGCTCCCGCGCATGCGTGATTATGACGTGATGGCGGTGGTCTCGCGGGACTTGCCTGTGAGCCGGCGCATGCGCCGTGTGCGAACTTCCGGGCTGGTCTCATAGCGCGCTCATTTAAATCCGGAGCTCTGGGATAAATAGTTAGAATACCTCTATCCTGATGAAGATTTTAATATATCGTTGTTCGAAACGTACGTCGCCGTTGTGAGGTTGTTCCTGTGACCAGGCTGGGCCATACTACCCCACCACTAACTGGTAGATATACCGAAGATAGCATGGCAAATTGCTGCGATATGATGGGGCTTTGAGGGGTAACATTTCTGACAGGTTGATACTGTTTAAAGTGCACTCAACATATGCACCGGATTGGGTGCATCACTATATTATTGTTGTCTGAAACTGAGCCCTGATATGGCATGTATCCCAGCTCTGGGTCCTGTAAACAATGGATTTTATGTGATTTTATGGTAATGCAAAAATAATGTACAACAGGTTGTTCCCATTCATGGGACACAACACTCCCCGTCTGAAATCATCTGATTTCACAAGTCCTTGTACGACGTAAGGAGTCAATCCTGTCTCTCGATGTCACGAAACCTTTAACGAGAAAAGAGAGAAACACAAAATATGCAATGGTAATGCAGTGAATTCAATTCCATGCTTGGTCGATGACGCATAGTCCTTGCATAAAAAAGTAAGGGTAGAAAAAATGGAAAATGAATTCAAGTTCAACAAATGCATCTTCAGATTGGGGAAGCCGCAAACATGCCAACTCTTCCAACCCAATAATCCAACGGTAAAGTTTTAGTCCAAAGGAAAGGTTCAAGGTTCAATTGGACACGGACAGTTGTGTCTCAGTACACCAGGGGTAAGGAAAGGTACAGTCATATGAAAAAGTTTGGGCACCCCTATTAATGTTAACCTTTTTTCTTTATAACAATTTGCGTTTTTGCAACAGCTATTTCAGTTTCATATTTAACTGATGGACTGAGTAATATTTCTGGATTGAAATGAGGTTTATTGTATTAACAGAAAATGTGCAATCCGCATTTAAACAAAATTTGACCGGTGCAAAAGTATGGGCACCCTTATCAATTTCTTGATTTCAACACTCCTAAGTACTTTTTACTGACTTACTAAAGCACTAAATTGGTTTTGTAACCTCATTGAGCTTTGAACTTCATAGGCAGGTGTATCCAATCATGAGAAAAGGTATTTAAGATGGCCACTTGCAAGTTGTTCTCCTATTTGAATCTCCTATGAAGAGTGGCATCATGGGCTCCTCAAAACAACTCTCAAATGATCTGAAAACAAAGATTGTTCAACATAGTTGTTCAGGGGAAGGATACAAAAAGTTGTCTCAGAGATTTAAACTGTCAGTTTCCACTGTGAGGAACATAGTAAGGAAATGGAAGAACACAGGTACAGTTCTTGTTAAGCCCAGAAGTGGCAGGCCAAGAAAAATATCAGAAAGGCAGAGAAGAAGAATGGTGAGAACAGTCAAGGACAATCCACAGACCACCTCCAAAGACCTGCAGCATCATCTTGCTGCAGATGGTGTCAATGTGCATATGTGATCAGTCAACAATACAGCGCACGTTGCACAAGGAGAAGCTGTATGGGAGAGTGATCCAAAAGAAGCCGTTTCTGCAAGCACGCCACAAACAGAGTCGCCTGAGGTATGCAAAAGCACATTTGGACAAGCCAGTTACATTTTGGAAGAAGGTCCTGTGGACTGATGAAACAAAGATTGAGTTGTTTGGTCATACAAAAAGGCGTTATGCATGGAGGCAAAAAAACATTGCATTCAAAGAAAAGCACTTGCTACCCACAGTAAAATTTGGTAGAGCTTCCATCATGCTTTGGGCCTGTGTGGCCAATGCCGGCATTGGGAATCTTGTTAAAGTTGAGGGTCGCATGGATTCAACTCAGTATCAGCAGATTCTTGACAATAATGTGCAAGAATCAGTGACGAAGTTGAAGTTACGCAGGGGATGGATATTTTAGCAAGACAATGATCCAAAACACTGCTCCAAATCTACTCAGGCATTTATGCAGAGGAACAATTACAATGTTCTGGAATGGCCATCCCAGTCCCCAGACCTGAATACCATTGAACATCTGTGGGATGATTTGAAGTGGCTGTCCATGCTCGGCGACCATCAAACTTAACTGAACTGGAATTGTTTTGTAAACAGGAATAGTCAAATATACCTTCATCCAGGATCCAGGAACTCATTGAAAGCTACAGGAAGCGACTAGAGGCTGTGATTTTTGCAAAAGGAGGATCCACAAAATATTAATGTCACTTTTATGTTGAGGTGCCCATACTTTTGCACCGGTCAAATTTTGTTTAAATGCGGATTGCAGATTTTCCATAAGTACAATAAACCTCATTTCAATCCAGAAATATTACTCAGTCCATCAGTTATTAGATATATGAAACTGAAATAGCTGTTGCAAAAAGCCAAACTGTTATAAAGAAAAAAGGTTAATAATATTGGGGTGACCAAACTTTTTCATATGACTGTACACTCCCCACCGTGGCAATATCCAGCGACAAAGTTAGATCATGTAACGTCCTCCTTCGGTAAAAGTAGTACGAGTTCGGTGACTGGACGAAAGAAGATTCTGGTTGAACCGCCCTTCGTCACCTCCACTTCTACCTTCCGGGTCTTTCCATTGTCGCTGAGTACAGCTTTGGTGATGAGTCCCATTAGTCACTCATTGCGATGAGCCTCTCTGTCTTTCAGCAAGACAATGTCTCCTACTTGCAGGTTAGGAGATGACTTCTGCCATTTGTGACGGCTTTGAAGCAGATGCAAATACTCAGTCTTCCACCGATGCTAAAAGACGTTGGACAGATGTTGTACTTGCTTCCACTGACATCTGAAAATGTTCTCTTGATTGAAGTCCCCAGGAGGGACTGAAACAGCTCCAATTTTCTGTGTGAGAAGTGTGGCTGGAGTGAGAATCATTGGAGCGTCGGGGTCGGATGATACAGGAACCAGAGGTCTGGCGTTTATTATAGCGGATACCTCTGCGAGGAAGGTCACCAGCAATTCATGGGTGAGAGGAAGTTTGTGATTTAGTAGCAAGGATTCTTCGTGCGATTCCGATCATGCGCTCCCAAGATCCACCCATGTGTGACGAGTGTGGGGGATTGAACACCCAGGTACAGCTATTGTCAGCCAAGAAGTTGTTTAGCTGCAGTTCCTTACAAGCCCCTGTGAAATTAGTTCCACAGTCAGACCGGAATTGTTTGGCACGTTCTTTGTCGATAACAGCATTATGGTTCACGCACATGTGCCAGCTGTGGCACGTTAAAGACTTGTAGAGACAGTGAGCGATGTGAATAAGACCAGCTACGGCTCGTACCGCAGATGACCAACGTGAGAAGCGCTCGAAGCAATGAGGTCCCAACTTCTGTTTTGATGTTGCTGAAGTTTAGCGAGCGGAGATGATTGGTCTAATTTCCTTGTTGGATTCTGGATCCACCAGCTCGTACATATTGCAGGCGTAGTTATCGCAGGTCTCCTCGTATAAGATACTTGGAGGTGCCAGCCACATGTTGTCGCTGAGTTTGGACGCAGCAGTGAGTCTCGTTCCTCGGTCAGCTGGGTTTTGTTCGGTGGGAATGTGGTGCCACTGTTCAGCATGATCTCTGTCTAGGATATTTTGCATAAACTCGACAAAGTGTTTCTCCATCTCTGGTTTTCTTTTCAAGGTTCGTTTTAGAGAGGAGAACCTTGCGGTTGTTTGCTGGAAGTTATTTGACAACCTTGGCCTTGGAGACCGAGAGGGCAATGGGGCTACCCAATTGTTAGTCATTTTGAGAGAACTCTTTATCCATAATGTTTATGAATTCCTTGTCTTCTCTCGTCGGTGCCAACTTGTTGTCTTCATTTGTAGACTCAAACACTGTTGACCCAAAGTCATCATCCCAGGGATGGTATGCGTCCGCGCAGTCGGGCGGCTGCTGTTGCCACCTGGTGTCGCTCAGCCTCTCGTTCATCCAGTAGTGATACGGACATGGTTGAAAGTCAGTGCCGCAACCATTTGGGAGGCTGTGCGTCTTGTAGGAGGAGATCGCGTCGGGACTCTTCATTCTGCCCATGCAGACATTTCCTATGATCACCCAGCCTAAGGGGTACTTTGCACGCTGCGACATCGCAAGACGATGCTGCGATGCCGAGCGCGATAGTCCCCGCCCCCTTCGCAGCTGCGATATCATTGTGATATCTACCGTAGCGAATATTATCGCTACGGCAGCTTCACATGTACTCACCTGGCGTGCGACGTCGCTCTGGCCGGCGCACCGCCTCCTTGTTAAAGGGGCGGGTCGTGCGGCGTCACTGCGACGTCACGCGGCAGGCGGCCAATAGGAATGGAGGGGCGGAAATGAGCGGGATGTAAACATCCTGCCCACCTTCTTCCTTCCGCATATCCTACGGGAGCCGCGATGACGCAGGTAGGAGATGTTCCTCGCTCCTGCGACTTCACACACAGCGATGTGTGCTGCCGTAGGAGCGAGGAACAACATCGGACCGTCGCATCAGCGTAATTATGGAATTCGCCGACGCCGGCGCTCGTTAATCGTATCATCTAGGATTTACATACTACAATATCGCCTGCGATGCCGGATGTGCGTCACTTTCAATTTGACCCCACCGACATCGCACCTGCGATGTCGTAGTGTGCAAAGTACCCCTAAGTCGTAGTGCTGAGCGAATGGCGCATCGTGTGGCTCGTTGATTTGTTGGCGTACTTTGTGTAGCCGGAGGATGTCCCTTCCAAGCAGAATCAGGATTTTTGCACTATGATTGGGAACTGGGATCTTGCTGGCGATAATTCTCAGATGAGGGTGGTGAAGAGCTGCCTCTGGTGTTGGAATCTCTTCCCGGTTAGCCGGTATCTGGTTGCACTCGACAAGTGTTGATAGAGGTATCTCTACGGTATTTTCAAGAGATGTTACCACGAGACCACTGGCTCTTCTTCCGCAAGCTTCTGAGATGCCGCTGCAAGTACATAGTGCGTAAGGGTAGGCATTTCCTTTTAAGCCGAACAAGTCGAAGAGTTCGGACCTGGCCAGTGACTAGAGATGAGCGTACCGGTCGCGGATCGGCTCGAGGTCGGTTCGCCGAATAGGGGTCCCGTTCGAGTTCGGTTCGTCGAATGTTCGACGAACCAAACTCGAACCAATAGGCTATAATGGGAGGCAATCACAAACACATAAAAATGCATGATAAATGTACAAAAACAGTTAATAAACATTGCCATAACACTTACCGGTCCCCGCGATCCCTCCTGCACTCTGTCTCCTGCCGCTATTCCATCCGATGATCGCTGAATCCTCCCGGTGACCGGCACTGCCAGCAGAGAAGCAGGACCTATCGTGACGTCAAAATAGCCATGTGACCAGTCACGTGGCTATTATCTCATTGGCTACAGACTGGTCACATGACTATGACACGTCATGTAGGTCCTGCGAGTGCATCTCTCCGGTACACGGTGCACATTTGTGTATCGCCGTGTACCGGCGATATGCTCTAGCACACGGTCGACTCCCCGTTCCGTTAGGGACCGGCTGACACAGCCGGTCATTAACGGAGATCACCGTTGCCATAGCAACGCAGTTAGCGGTGACGTCACCGCTAACCGCGGCTCCGGGAGCACCGTTGCTATGGTAACGCGTCTGTCAGCGTTACCGCTGTTACCGCTAGCAGCACTGATCACTCACGGAGTGAAGGCTGCACGCTGCTTCCCGATTGTAGTGAGGATTGTAGTGAGGATGAGGTGCCCCAGCCCATGATGGGCTGATGCACCTCATCCTCACTACAATCATCACTACTACTACACTAGTGAGGATTGTAGTGAGGATTAGAGTTGAGCGCGGTTCTAGGTTCGAGGTTCTCCAGTTCTAGGCTCGAGTGATTTTGGGGGCTGTTCGAGATCGAACTAGAACTCGAGCTTTTTGCAAAAGCTCAATAGTTCTAGATACGTTCGAGAACGGTTCTAGCAGCAAAAAGCAGGGCTTTTTACAGCTACAGTGTGCAGGAGCCATCGCTGGCCGCCTTCCAGAAGCTGGTAACCAAGATAAACATCGGGTATCCAAGCAAAGCGCTTTGGTTAGTAACCCGATGTTTATCCTAGTTACGTGCAGGAAGCCCACACTTCCCCGCTCAGCTCGCTCCGGCCCCTCCTGCCCGCAGCATGTACACATTGTGAGACTGTGACCGGGGTTATCTATGACGGCCGGTATGTCTCGCCCCGGTTGTGCTCACTCCATGATAGAAAGTAAATCCACTCTAGGGTTAATGCTGTTTCCCTACAGGCTGAAGGAAGGGTTAAATAGAATCAGGAACAAGGGCAGGTGTGCCGGGTGTGAGGGAGTGAACAGAACTTCCTGAGTCTCTGCTGGAGAGGCACATGTATTTTTGTTATGGACTTTTGTTTGGACATTAAAACCGTGTGCTGTGAACCTTAATGCCTGGATCCCGTGTCTTCTGCTGTGCAGCCGACCGTGCTACCTCACATATGGTGGAGAATCGGCGGGCATGACAGCCGGTGAGGTGTAGCATCCATCCCTGGTGACCCGGTAGCACATGTCCTGGATTCGAGCGGCTATACTACAGCCCAAACCCAGCGACGCCATGGAAGACATACTAAGGCTGCAGCAACAGACTAATGCACAGCTACAAGAGGCTAATGCACAGCAACAACAGGCTAATACACAGCAGCAACAGACCAATGCACACCTGCTCCGGGCGTTGGAACGTCAGCAGCAATCCTTGCAAGTGCAGGAAAAAAAACTCCAAGAACAGATGGATCAGGCCAATGCACGTCAGCAGCAAGCCTTGCAATTGCAGGAAAAAAGGCACCAAGAACAGATGGTTCTCCTGGCCAAGTCGATCCGTGCCGGACCGGCAGCAACAACCCCAGGACCGGGTGACGACGGCAGCGTCCGGAAAGCGGTGAGACAAGCGTTGCAAAAGATGACCCCGGGTGATGATGTGGAAGCGTTCCTGGCGGTGTTTGAGCGGGTGGCCGAGCGGGAAAAGCTGCCGACCCCGCAGTGGGCTGAGGTATTGTCGCCCTATCTGACGGGGGAACCCCAAAAAGCGTACCTGGACCTCTGTACCGAGGACGCCATTGACTATGTGACCCTGAAAGCCGAAATACTGGCTCGGTTGGGGGTGAATACCTATGTACGGGCTCAGCGGGTAAATCAGTGGTTCTATGAGGAAGCCAAACCCGTATGCTCCCAGGCCTATGACTTGTTGCATCTTGTAAAAAAGTGGTTGCAGCCTGACACTCTGAGCCCGGCGCAAATGGTGGAAAGGGTAGTAGTGGATCGTTTTGTGCGCACTTTACCCGTCACCGTTCAACGGTGGGTCGGACAGGGTGACCCGAGTACCCTGGACCAATTAGTGTCCCTGGTAGAGCGGCATGTGGCTACGCAGGACTTGATACGGGACACTGAGACTTTGCGTACCGCCCGTCGGTCCGGCCCCTCCAAGCCTAGGGCCAAGGACCCACCGCTGACAACGGTGCAGGAGTTCCCTACCGTCCCGTCTGAGGCCGCGGCCGCCATTCCTGAGGTCCGGAAGGTTCTGTACCCTAAACGACAACCCGTCAAGGAGGTTTCCGTCCCCATTAGATGTTGGCGGTGCCAGCGGGTGGGACATATGGAAGCCCAGTTTCCACTCACCACGGAGCCCATGGATTGTGGGGTTACCCGGCGGGGTTCAATGTATGCTCAGGTGGTGTGTACTGCTGACCTGGTCTCCCCAGAGACAGAGCCCCACTTGTGCCAAATACAGGTGAATGGATGTCCGGTTACAGGATTGTTGGATTCCGGAAGCTTAGTGACCCTTGTGCGATCCTCCTTGAGGGCTAAAGTAAAGGCCACAGGACGCACCGTGGGGGTGGTTTGCATACATGGGGACCGCCGCGACTATCCCACGGGGATTGTCACCATCACAGCACCTTGCGGTCAGGTGCAACATGAGGTGGGACTTCTTAACACTCTTCCTTATGACGTGATCCTAGGAAGGGATCTGCCCTATTTTTGGACTTTATGGAGGGGACCCCCTAAGTCCCCTCAGATATTGGTCGGTCCGGGACCTGAGCCCTACAATCCTGAATCCGGGACACCTGCCGTAGGGGTCACCATGATAGGGACAGAGTGTGAACCCGATAGGTCGCCCCTAGAGGTATTGGCAGGAGAGGCTGAGACGGTCGAGCCCATCCCGGAGTTGGAGGCGTCCCCGGATACGTTTGGGACAGCCCAACTCCAGGACCCTACGTTAATACATGCCCGGAGTCGGGTGACAGTAGTTGACGGGGTGGCACAGCTGCCCGGTGCCCAGGTAAGGTACCCCCATTTCGCTCTTAAGCAGGATTTACTCTACCGGGTAGATGAAATACGGGGTGTGGGGGTAGAACAGTTGGTGGTGCCCCAGCCGCATCGCCGGCGGGTCCTCGACTTGGCTCATAAACACCTGATGAGTGGCCACCTAGGGGTCAAGAAAACGCAGGAGCGAATATTGCAAAGGTTCTATTGGCCCGGGGTCTTTGGGGAGGTAAAACGGTTCTGCGAAACCTGCCCGGAGTGTCAGCTTACCGCACCCCTGACCCATTTTCGCAGTCCGTTGGTACCGTTACCCATTATAGAAGTCCCTTTTGAACGGATAGGGATGGATCTAGTGGGGCCCCTCGTAAAGTCCGCTCGAGGGCACCAACACATCCTAGTGATCGTTGACTATGCCACCCGGTATCCCGAGGCGATACCTCTCAGACATACTGCAGCAAAGCTTATAGCTCGGGAGTTGTTTGCTGTGTTCTGCCGGGTGGGATTGCCCAAGGAGATCCTTACGGATCAGGGGACCCCATTCATGTCTAAAGTGACCAAAGAGCTATGCCGGCTACTCCAGATCAAGCAGTTGCGTACGTCTGTGTATCATCCTCAAACGGACGGTTTAGTCAAGCGTTTCAATAAAACCCTGAAAACCATGCTAAGAAGGGTGATTTCAAAAGACGGGAAAGACTGGGATATGATGCTTCCCTATTTGATGTTTGCCATACGAGAGGTGCCACAGGCATCCACGGGGTTTTCGCCTTTTGAATTGTTATACGGGCGACATCCCCGGGGATTGTTGGACCTGGCAAAGGAAACATGGGAACAAGAGCCCACCCCCCATAAAAGTGTGATCGAACACATTTTGGGTATGCAGAACCGCATAAGCGCGGTCATGCCAATTGTGAAGGAGCATTTACAGGAGGCTCAAGGCTGCTTTACACCAGGCAATCTATCGTGCGATAGATCGTCGGGGTCACGGTTTTTGTGACGCACATCCGGCATCGCTGGCGATGCCGGCCTGTGTGACACCTCCTAGCGACGCAGTATCGCTCAGAAATCGTGAGTCGGGTACTGCTCGTTAGGTTCCATAATATCGGTTACTTTAGTTGACCATCGTTTCCGTGGTAGCACACGTCGCTCCGTGTGACACCACGGGAACGATGAGCAGCTCACCTGCCTCCCGCGGCCGCCGCCGGCTCTATGTGGAAGGAAGGAGGTGGGCGGGATGTTTACGTCCCGCTCATCTCCGCCCCTCCGCTTCTATTGGCCGGCGCCCGTGTGACGTCGCTGTGACGCCGAACGTCCCTCCCACTCCAGGAAGTCGACGTTCGCCGCCCACAGCGAGGTCGCACGAGAGGTAAGTATGTGTGACGGGGTTTACTAACTTTGTGCGACACGGGCAGCGATTTGCCCGTGACGCAAAAAGGACGGGGGCGGGTACGATCGATTGTGAAATCGCACAATCGGTCGTACCGTGTAAAGCAGGCTTCAGGCCGCGCAAAGCGGCCGCTACAATAGACAAGCCACCGTGCGGACCTTTAAACCCGGGGATCGGGTGTTGGTATTAATCCCCACGGCGGAGAGTAAATTCCTGGCTCAGTGGCAAGGCCCCTACGAGATAAAGGAAAGAGTAGGGGTGGTTAACTATAAAGTATTGCAGCCCGGTAGGCGGAAACCTGAACAAATATACCATGTCAACCTATTAAAACCTTGGCAGGAACGGGAAAGCCTGATGGCTGTTTTTTCCCCACCTCCCTCCTCTTCGGGTCGTTCACATCCGGCTCCAGCGACCTCCGGAGAGGACGAACCGGAAGTAAGGATTGGAGAAGCCCTCACCAAGCAACAGAGGCGAGAGGCCAGACGGTTGGTTCAGCAGAACCCCGATGTCTTCTCCGAGCTGCCCGGTAGGACCAGTCTGATACGACATGATATTGTCACCGAGCCCCACCTGAAGGTACGCCTGAAGTCATACCGGGTACCGGAGGCTCGATGACAAGCCATATCGGAGGAAGTAAAGACAATGTTACGCCTGGGGGTCATCGAAAAATCCCGGAGTGAATGGGCTAGTCCGATTGTCCTAATACCAAAACCCGATGGCTCCTTAAGGTTCTGCAATGACTTTAGGAGATTGAACGAAATATCCAAGTTCGATCTCTACCCCATGCCCCGGGTGGATGAGCTGATTGATAGGCTGGGACAGGCGCGATATTTTACCACGCTCGACCTGACCAAGGGGTACTGGCAGGTGCCACTAACGGAGTCCGCCAAGGAGAAAACCGCTTTTGTTACGCCGGAGGGTCTCTTCCACTATGTTGTCTTGCCTTTTGGGTTACATGGCGCTCCGGCCACGTTCCAGAGGTTGATGGACTTAGTGCTGGAACCCCACCAGGCGTATGCATCAGCGTACCTGGATGACATCATTATTTACAGCTCCGATTGGCAGACCCACTTGGAACAGGTACAAACGGTGGTGGACGCGCTTCGAACAGCCGGATTGACAGCCAATCCCAAGAAATGTGCATTGGGACTCACGGAAGTCCACTACTTGGGCTACGTGATAGGCCAAGGAGTGATTAAGCCCCAAATTAACAAGGTTGAGGCGATCCAGAAGTGGCCTAGACCCCTGACCACGAAGCAGGTTAGGGCCTTCCTGGGTATCGTGGGGTACTACAGGAGGTTTGTAAAGGATTTTGCGGGACTATCGGCCCCCTTGACGGACCTTCTCAAAGGCAAGAAGTCCGTCATGGTGCGCTGGACTCCGCAGGCCGAGGACTCCTTCCGGGCCCTGAAGGAGGTCCTGTGCGGACAGCCCGTTCTTGTAAACCCTGATTTCCGGAAGGAGTTCATAGTACAGACTGACACCTCGGAGGTCGGCCTGGGTGCAGTGCTGTCTCAGGTAGTTCAGGGGGAGGAACACCCCGTCACCTTCTTAAGTAGGAAGCTCACCCCTCCCGAGCAAAATTATAGCGTAGTGGAGAAGGAGTGCCTGGCGATCAAGTGGGCCTTGGAGTCCCTACGCTATTACCTGCTGGGACGGCAGTTTCGCTTGGTGACGGATCACTCTCTACTGGTCTGGATGAGGTCCGCCAAGGAACGGAATGCCCGGGTTACCCGGTGGTTCCTTTCTCTGCAGAACTTCCGGTTTACGGTTAAACACCGGGCCGGTGGGTTGCAGGGCAACGCCGATGCCTTGTCCCGCGGCCCGTGTTTGATGGCTGGAGTTCAACCCCGCACGCTTGAACTGAGGGGGGGGTATGTGAGACTGTGACCGGGGTTATCTATGACGGCCGGTATGTCTCGCCCCGGTTGTGCTCACTCCATGATAGAAAGTAAATCCACTATAGGGTTAATGCTGTTTCCCTACAGGCTGAAGGAAGGGTTAAATAGAATCAGGAACAAGGGCAGGTGTGCCGGGTGTGAGGGAGTGAACAGAACTTCCTGAGTCTCTGCTGGAGAGGCACATGTATTTTTGTTATGGACTTTTGTTTGGACATTAAAACCTTGTGCTGTGAACCTTAATGCCTGGATCCTGTGTCTTCTGCTGCGCAGCCGACCGTGCTACCTCACAACATACATATACACACACACACACACACACACACACACACACACATGGTCCCGCTCGGCTTACCTGCGGTGATGAAGTCCCGCCATCCCGACCTCCGCGCTGTCACTGTCCTCCATGGCCGCCGCTTGTCACATCACCTTCTCTTGCTTCCGACCCGAGACTGACTAGCGGTTACGTCACGGGCCTCTTGCGATACTTGGTGTGAAGGCGCTGGTCATTGAACTCAGTGACAGGGGCTGTCAGTGTGCTGGAGATCAGCGCAGGTAATGTACCTCGCTGACAGCAGCACTTGTCATCCCCTGCAGTGAACTGGGCTGACCCATTGATGTTAGCTCAGGTCACTGCACTGCTCTCCTAGCCAATGGGGAACATCCTGCTCTTCATTGACTGGGACAGTGTGGATCGTCATGGCAACCCCTTGGATTACACCAGACCTGGATTTGTTTTTCATTCTAATAAATTGGTTAAAGAGGGAATGTATTGGGGAGTGTTTTTTCAAATAAAAATGTGGTTGTCGTCTATTTTTTTTTATTACTGACTGGGTTGGTGATGTCGGGTATCTGATAGACGCCTGACCTCACCAACCCCAGGGCTTGATGCCAGGTGACATTACACATCTGGTATTAACCCCATATATTACCCCGTTTGCCACCGCACCAGGGCGCGAGATGAGCTGGGGCGAAGCACCAGGATTGGCGCATCTAATGGATGCGCCACTTCTGGGGCGGCTGCGGCCTGCTATTTTTAGGCTGGGGAGAGTCCAATAACCATGGACCTCCCCAGTCTGAAAATATCAGGCCCCAGCTGTCTGCTTTACCTTGGCTGGTGATCCAATTTTGGGGGACCCCTACGTGTTTTTTTTTTAAATTATTTATTTAATTTAAAATAACAGCGTGGGGTGCCCTCAGTTTTGGATTACCAGCCAAGGTGAAGTTGCCAGCTGTGGTCTGCAGGCTGCAGCCGTCTGCTTTACCCTAGCTGGCTACAAAACTAGAGGGAACCCTACGTCATTTTTTTTTTTCATTTTTTTGGCTAAATACAAAGCTAAGCACCCCTTAGTGCCACATGAAAGGCACCAAAGGGTGCTCCACTTTTTCTCCATTTTTTCTCCACTTTTTCCACATTTTTTCTCCGCTTTTTCTACATTTTTTTCTCCATTTTTTCTCCACTTTTTCTCCACTTTTTCTCCACTTTTTCTCCACTTTTTCTCCATTTTTTTCTCCACTTTTTCTCCACTTTTTCTCCACTTTTTCTCCATTTTTTTCTCCACTTTTTCTCCACTTTTTCTCCACTTTTTCTCCACATTTTTCTCCACTTTTTCTCCACTTTTTCTCCACTTTTTCTCCATTTTTTTCTCCACTTTTTCTCCACTTTTTCTCCACTTTTTCTCCATTTTTTTCTCCACTTTTTCTCCACTTTTTCTCCACTTTTTCTCCACTTTTTCTCCACTTTTTCTCCATTTTTTTCTCCAATTTTTCTCCACTTTTTCTCCACTTTTTCTCCACTTTTTCTCCATTTTTTTCTCCACTTTTTCTCCACTTTTTCTCCACTTTTTTCTCCACTTTTTCTCCACTTTTTCTCCATTTTTTCTCCACTTTTTTCTCCACTTTTTCTACATTTTTTTCTCCACTTTTTCTCCACTTTTTCTCCACTTTTTCTCCACTTTTTTCTCCACTTTTTTCTCCACTTTTTCTACATTTTTTTCTCCACTTTTTCTCCACTTTTTCTCCACTTTTTCTCCACTTTTTTCTCCACTTTTTCTCCACTTTTTCTCCACTTTTTCTCCACTTTTTCTCCACTTATTCTCCACTTTTTCTCCTCTTTTTCTCCACTTTTTCTCCACTTTTTCTCCACTTTTTCTCCACTTTTTCTCCACTTTTTCTCCACTTATTCTCCACTTATTCTCCACTTTTTCTCCACTTATTCTCCACTTTTTCTCCTCTTATTCTCCACTTATTCTCCACTTATTCTCCACTTTTTCTCCACTTATTCTCCACTTTTTTCTCCACTTTTTCTCCACTTTTTTCTCCACTTTTTCTCCACTTTTTTCTCCACTTTTTCTCCACTTTTTCTCCACTTTTTCTACATTTTTTCTCCAATTTTTCTCCACTTTTTCTCCATTTTTTTCTCCACTTTTTCTCCACTTTTTCTCCACTTTTTTCTCCACTTTTTCTCCACTTTTTCTCCATTTTTTCTCCACTTTTTTCTCCACTTTTTCTACATTTTTTTCTCCACTTTTTCTCCACTTTTTCTCCACTTTTTCTCCACTTTTTTCTCCACTTTTTCTCCACTTTTTCTCCACTTTTTCTCCACTTTTTCTCCACTTATTCTCCACTTATTCTCCACTTTTTCTCCACTTTTTCTCCTCTTTTTCTCCACTTTTTCTCCACTTTTTCTCCACTTTTTCTCCACTTTTTCTCCACTTATTCTCCACTTTTTCTCCACTTATTCTCCACTTATTCTCCACTTTTTCTCCTCTTATTCTCCACTTATTCTCCACTTATTCTCCACTTTTTCTCCACTTATTCTCCACTTTTTCTCCACTTTTTCTCCACTTTTTCTCCGTTCTTTTTCTATGGTCGGTCTACCCATTAGCTCTGCCATGCATAGTGTAGCTCTACACCTACTGGACATGTTACTTTATGATTGACATCTCTTTCGTACCAGAGCTGTCTAAGTCTACTCTGACCCCATATTTGTCATTACTATATTGTCCTTGTACTGTATTATGACATTTGTATCATGTGTTTCATTTCTTGCTGTGTTGCAATTTTTTTGCTGCATCCCAATTGTACCTCTACATTGTTCGAGTTTATGTTATTGTTCTCTCACTCTTATGTGATACTGATTATTGTCATTTTTCATGATTACATGCAGATAAGTCCAATCTGACGAAGGCTCAGGCCGAAACGTCATTTGTAACTTGTTTTGGACAAAAACATATATGCTTATGAAAATTTTTTTTTTCTTAATACGGACCAATAAAGAGTGATTTTGCATTACTATCCGTTGTGACTTACTGACTTAGTCTGGGAGATTTAGAGTGCCGAGGTTACTCACTAATTTTATCTATTATTACCTCTGAGCACCTATATACCAGTGAGCAGAGCTTCCTCTACAGTAGTTCTCCTGATTAGGCATGCCCTTACCTCATGAGCAGGGCATTGCAGCTTTGGTAGCAACCATTACGACATGGACTCTGCTGCTGTGGACCCGAGAAGAGTGAGTGCAGATTCATTGCACCCACACTCCTCACATGAAGGGTCCGCACTCCTAGAAAATGGGGGATATGTTCCCTGAGTGTCTCCCCCCATATTCTAGACGGTCCAGAGTCGTCGTGGGACCCCTTTATTTTTTTTCTTACAATAAATTGGTGAAAGAGGAAATGTTTTGGGGACTGTTTTTTCAAATAAATTTCTTTTGTCGATTTTTTTTTTTTGTTAGTACTGACAGTTTATGATGTTGAGTATCTAATAGACGCCATGACATCACAAACTGCTGGGCTTGATCTCAGGTTACTTTACAGCTAGTATCAACCCGATTTATTACCCCGTTTGCCACTGCACCAGGGCACGGGATGAGCTGGGGTGAAGCGCCAGGATTGGCGCATCTAGTGGATGCGCCACGTCTGGGGTGCCTGCGGCCTGCTATTTTTAGGCTGTGAAGGCCCAATAACTATGGACCTTCCCACCCTGAGAATACCAGACCACAGCTGTCCGCTTTACCTTGGCTGGTGATCCAATTTGGGGGGGACCCTACTTTTATTGTGTAATTAATAATATTTATAAAATAATTATAAAAAAGAGCCTGAGGGGACCTCCACATTGGATCCCCAACCACGGTAAAGCTGCCAGCTGTGGTTTTTAGGCTACAGCCGTCTGCTTTACCCTAGCTGGCTATCAAAAATGGGGGGACCCAACGTCATTTTTTTTTTTAACTATTTTTTAAATAGAAACAATTAATGGGCTTCCCTGTATTTTTATTGCCAACCAAGGTAACGACAGGCAGATGGGGGTGGCAACCCATAGCTGTCTGCTTTATCTGCGCTGAGAATCAAAAATACCGCGGAGCGCTACGTCATTTTTTTAAAGATTTATTTTTACAGCTCTGTGATGTCCAGCAATCAAAATACAGGGAAGCCCATTTTATTTTTAGTTATTTAAATAAATAATTAAAAAAAATATATATATGGGCTCCCGCTGCATTTTTAGTATTGCTAGCTAAGGGTAATCCAAGCAGCTACTGGCTGCTAACCCCCACTGCTTGGTGTTACCTTCACTGGCAATAGAAAATCCAGGGAAGCATTTTTTATTTTTTTTGCCAAAAAACTACAAAAAAAGGACGTGAGCTTCGCCATATTTTTGTATGCTAGCCAGGTATAGCAGGCAGGTGCTGGAAGAGTTGGATACAGCGCCAGAAGATGGCGCTTCTATGAAAATGCCATTTTCTGAGGCGGCTGCAGACTGCAATTCGCAGCAGTGGGGCCCAGAAAGCTCAGGCCAACCTGTGCTGCGGATTCCAATCCCCAGCTGCCTAGTTGTACCTGGCTGGACACAAAAATGGGGCGAAGCCTACGTCATTTGTTTTCTAATTATTTCATGAAATTCATGAAATAATTAAAAAAGGGCTTCCCTTTATTTTTGGTTCCCAGCCGGGTACAAATAGGCAACTGGGGGTTGGGGGCAGCCGTACCTGCCTGCTGTACCTGGCTAGCATACAAAAATATGGCGAAGCCCACATAATTTTTTAAGGGGGCAAAAAACTTCTGCATACAGTCCTGGATGGAGTATGCTGAGCCTTGTAGTTCTGCAGCTGCTGTCTGTCTGTATGGAGAAGAGCAGACAGCAGCTGCAGAACTACAAGGCTCAGCATACTCCATCCAGGACTGTATGCAGATTTTTTTTGCCCACCAAAAAAATGACGTGGGCTTCGCCATATTTTTGTATGCTAGCCAGGTACAGCAGGCAGGTACGGCTGCCCCCAACCCCCAGTTGCCTATTTGTACCCGGCTGGGAACCAAAAATATAGGGAAGCCCGTTTTTTTTTAATTATTTCACTTATTTCATGAAATAATTAAAAAACAAATGACGTGGGCTTCGCCCCATTTTTGTGTCCAGCCGGGTACAACTAGGCAGCTGGGGATTGGAATCCGCAGCACAGGTTAGCCCGAGGTTTCTGGGCGCCTCTGCTGCGGATTTCAGTCCGCAGCCGTCCCAGAAAATGGCGCTCTCATAGAAGCGCCATCATCTGGCGCTGTATCCAACTCTTCCAACAGCCCTGAAGCCGGGTGGCTTGTTGGGTAATCATGAGTTAATACTGGCTTTGTTTTACTAGCCAGTATTAAGCCAGAGATTCTTAATCTCAGGCACGTTTGACCCGGCCATTAAGAATCTCCAATAAAGGGTTAAAAAAAAACACCACACAGAGAAAAAATACTTTAATAGAAATAAATACACAGACACATTAGAGACTCCATCTTTATTACCCGCTGTCAGCCCTCCACGATCCTGCTCTTCTGTCTTCTTTCTTTCTAGTGTAGTAGTAGTGACAATTGTAGTGAGGATGAGGTTCCCTAGCTCATCACTTGGGGCTGGGGAACCTCATCCTCACTACAATCCTCACTAGTGTAGTAGTATTGACGATTGTAGTGAAGATGAGGTTTACCAGCTCATCACTTGGGGCTGGGGAACCTCATCCTCACTACAATCCTCACTACAATCGGGAAGCAGCGTGCAGCCTTCACTCCGTGAGTGATCAGTGCTGGCTGTCAGCGGTAATAGCGGTAACGCTGACAGACGCGTTACCATAGCAACGGTGCTCTCGGAGCCGCGGATAGCGGTGACGTCACCGCTAACTGCATTGCTATGGCAACGGTGATCTCCGTTAATGACCGGCTGTGTCAGCCGGTCCCTAACGGAACGGGGAGTCGACCGTGTGCTAGAGCATGTCGCCGGTACACGGCGATACACATATGTGCACCGTGTACCGGAGATATGCACTCGCAGGTCCTACATGACGCGTCATAGTCATGTGACCAGTCTGTAGCCAATGAGATAATAGCCATGTGACTGGTCACATGGCTATTTTGACGTCACGATAGGTCCTGCATCTCTGCTGGCAGTGCCGTCACCGGGAGGATTCAGCGATCATTGGATGGAATAGAGGCAGGAGACAGAGTGCAGAAGGGATCGCGAGGACCGGTAAGTGTTATGGCAATGTTTATTAACTGTTTGTGTACATTTATAATGCATTTTTATGTGTTTGTGATTGCCTCCCATTATAGCCTATAGGTTCGAGTTTGGTTCGTCGAACGTTCGACGAACCGAACTTGAACGGGACCCCCGTTCGGTGAGCCGACCTCGAGCCGAACCGCGACCGGTTCGCTCATCTCTAGTGAGAATGAGGTGCCCCAGCCCATGATGGGCTGGTGCACCTCATCCTCACTACAATCGTCACTACTACTACACTAGTGAGGATTGTAGTGAGGATGAGGTGCCCCAGCCCATGATGGGCTGGCGCACCTCATCCTCACTACAATCGTCACTACTACTACACTAGTGAGGATTGTAGTGAGGATGAGGTGCCCCAGCCCATCAAGTAATGGGCTGGGGAACCTCATCCTCACTACAATCCTCACTACAATCCTGAAGTGCAGTTTCTTTAAATTCATTTAAAGGCACTTGGAACGCTGATATTGCTGCTTATAATTTAAGCCTCTATTAAAAACCTCTTATCAGCGCTGGTTTATTGGGATTTATTGGGCTGACAGGGGGTAATAAAGATGGAGTCTCTAATGTGTCTGTGTATTTATTTCTGTTAAAGTATTTTTTCTCTGTGTGGTGTTTTTTTTAACCCTTTATTGGAGATTCTTAATGGCCGGGTCAAACGTGCCTGACATTAAGAATCTCTGGCTTAATACTGGCTAGTAAAACAAAGCCAGTATTAACTCATGATTACCCAAGAAGCCACCTGGCTCCAGGGCTGTTGGAAGAGTTGGATACAGCGCCAGATGATGGCGCTTCTATGAGAGCGCCATTTTCTGGGACGGCTGCGGACTGAAATTCGCAGCAGAGGCGCCCAGAAACCTCGGGCTAACCTGTGCTGCGGATTCCAATCCCCAGCTGCCTAGTTGTACCCGGCTGGACACAAAAATGGGGCGAAGCTCACGTCATTTGTTTTTTAATTATTTCATGAAATAAGTGAAATAATTTAAAAAAAAGGGCTTCCCTATATTTTTGGTTCCCAGCCGGGTACAAATAGGCAACTGGGGGTTGGAGGCAGCCCGTAGCTGCATGCTGTACCTGGCTAGCATACAAAAATATGGCGAAGTCCACGTCATTTTTTTTGTGGGCAAAAAACTTCTGCATACAGTCCTGGATGGAGTATGCTGAGCCTTGTAGTTCTGCAGCTGCTGTCTGCTCTTCTCCATACAGACACACAGCAGCAGCAGAACTACAAGGCTCAGCATACTCAGCATACTCCATCCAGGACTGTATGCAGAAGTTTTTTGCTGAAAAAATTATATGGGCTTCGCCATATTTTTGTATGCTAGCCAGGTACAGCAGGCAGGTACGGCTGCCCCCAACCCCCAGTTGCCTATCTGTACCCGGCTGGGAACCAAAAATAAAGGGAAGCCCTTTTTTAATTATTTCATGAATTTCATGAAATAATTAGAAAACAAGTGACGTAGGCTTCGCTCCATTTTTGTGTCCAGCCAGGTATATCTAGGCAGCTGGGGATTGGAATTCGCAGCACAGGTTGGCCTGAGCTTTCTGGGCCCCACTGCTGCGAATTGCAGTCTGCAGCCGCCTCAGAAAATGGCACTTTCATAGAAGCGCCATCTTCTGGCGCTGTATCCAACTCTTCCAGCACCTGCCTGCTATACCTGGCTAGCATACATAAATATGGCGAAGCTCACGTTTTTTTTTTGTAGTTTTTTGGCAAAAAATTTAAAAAATGCTTCCCTGGATTTTCTATTGCCAGTGAAGGTAACACCAAGCAGTGGGGGTTAGCAGCCAGTAGCTGCTTGGATTACCCTTAGCTAGCAATACAAAAAATGCAGTGGGAGCCCATATATATTTTTTTTAATTATTTATTTAAATAACTAAAAACAAAATGGGCTTCCCTGTATTTTGATTGCTGGACATCACAGTGCTGTAAAAATAAATCTTTAAAAAAAATGACATAGCGCTCCGCGGTATTTTTGATTCTCAGCGCAGATAAAGCAGACAGCTATGGGTTGCCACCCCCATCTGCCTGTCGTTACCTTGGTTGGCAATCAAAATACAGGGAAGCCCATTAATTTTTTCTATTTAAAAAATAGTTAAAAAAAAAATGACGTTGGGTCCCCCCATTTTTGATAGCCAGCTAGGGTAAAGGAGACGTCTGTAGCCTGAAAACCACAGCTGGCAGCTTTACCGTGGTTGGGGATCCAATGTGGAGGTCCCCCCAGGCTCTTTTTTTATAATTATTTTATAAATATTAATAATTACACAAAAAAAGTAGGGTCCCCTCCAAATTGGATCACCAGCCAAGGTAAATCGGACAGCTGTGGTCTGGTATTCTCAGGGTGGGAAGGTCCATAGTTATTGGGCCTTCACAGCCTAAAAATAGCAGGCCGCAGGCACCCCAGACGTGGCGCATCCACTAGATGCGCCAATCCTGGCGCTTCACCCCAGCTCATCCCGTGCCCTGGTGCAGTGGCAAACGGGGTAATAAATCGGGTTGATACTAGCTGTAAAGTCACCTGAGATCAAGCCCAGCAGTTTGTGATGTCATGGCGTCTATTAGATACCCAACATCATAAACTGTCAGTACTAACAAAAACAAAAAATCGACAAAAGAAATTTATTTGAAAAAACAGTCCCCAATATATTTCCTCTTTCACCAATTTATTGTAAGAAAAAAAATAAAGGGGTCCCACAACGACTCTGGACCGTCTAGAATATGGGGAGGAGACACTCAGGGAACGTATCCCCCATTTTCTAGGAGTGCGGACCCTTCATGTGAGGAGTGTGGGTGCAATGAATCTGCACTCACTCTCCCCGGGTCCACAGCAGCAGAGTCCATGTCGTAATGGTTGCTACCAAAGCTGCAATGCCCTGCTCATGAGGTAAGGGCATGCCTAATCAGAAGAACTACTGTAGAGGAAGCTCTGCTCACTGGTATATAGGTGCTCAGAGTTAATAATAGATAAAATTAGTGAGTAACCTCGGCACTCTAAATCTCCCAGACTAAGTCAGTAAGTCACAACGGATAGTAATGCAAAATCACTCTTTATTGGTTCGTATTAAGAAAAAAAAAATTTTCATAAGCATATATGTTTTTGTCCAAAACAAGTTACAAATGACGTTTCGGCCTGAGCCTTCGTCAGATTGGACTTATCTGCATGTAATCATGAAAAATGACAATAATCAGTATCACATAAGAGTGAGAGAACAATAACATAAACTTGAACAATGTAGAGGTACAATTGGGATGCAGCAAAAAAATTGCAACACAGCAAGAAATGAAACACATGATGCAAATGTCATAATACAGTACAAGGACAATATAGTAATGACAAATATGGGGTCAGAGTAGACTTAGACAGCTCTGGTACGAAAGAGATGTCAATCATAAAGTAACATGTCCAGTAGGTGTGGAGCTACACTATGCATGGCAGAGCTAATGGGTAGACCGACCATAAAAAAAGAACGGAGAAAAAGTGGAGAAAAAGTGGAGAAAAAATGGAGAAAAAGTGGAGAAAAAGTGGAGAAAAAGTGGAGAAAAAATGGAGAAAAAGTGGAGAAAAAGTGGAGAAAAAATGGAGAAAAAGTGGAGAAAAAATGGAGAAAAAGTGGAGAAAAAATGTAGAAAAAGTGGAGAAAAAGTGGAGAAAAAGTGGAGAAAAAATGGAGAAAAAGTGGAGAAAAAGTGGAGAAAAAGTGGAGAAAAAGTGGAGAAAAAATGGAGAAAAAGTGGAGAAAAAGTGGAGAAAAAGCGGAGAAAAAGCGGAGAAAAAGTGGAGAAAAAGTGGAGAAAAAATGGAGAAAAAGTGGAGAAAAAATGGAGAAAAAATGGAGAAAAAGTGGAGAAAAAATGGAGAAAAAGTGGAGAAAAAGTGGAGAAAAAGTGGAGAAAAAATGGAGAAAAAGTGGAGAAAAAGTGGAGAAAAAGTGGAGAAAAAATGGAGAAAAAGTGGAGAAAAAGTGGAGAAAAAGTGGAGAAAAAATGGAGAAAAAGTGGAGAAAAAGTGGAGAAAAAGCGGAGAAAAAGTGGAGAAAAAGTGGAGAAAAAATGGAGAAAAAGTGGAGAAAAAATGGAGAAAAAATGGAGAAAAAGTGGAGAAAAAATGGAGAAAAAGTGGAGAAAAAGTGGAGAAAAAGTGGAGAAAAAATGGAGAAAAAGTGGAGAAAAAGTGCAGAAAAAATGGAGAAAAAGTGGAGAAAAAATGGAGAAAAAGTGGAGAAAAAATGTAGAAAAAGTGGAGAAAAAATGTAGAAAAAGTGGAGAAAAAGTGTTGAAAAAGTGGAGAAAAAGTGGAGAAAAGTGGAGAAAAAATGGAGAAAAAGTGGAGAAAAAGTGGAGAAAAAGTGGAGAAAAAATGGAGAAAAAGTGGAGAAAAAATGGAGAAAAAGTGGAGAAAAAGTGGAGAAAAAGTGGAGAAAAAATGGAGAAAAAGTGGAGAAAAAGTGGAGAAAAAATGGAGAAAAAGTGGAGAAAAAGTGGAGAAAAAGTGGAGAAAAAATGGAGAAAAAGTGGAGAAAAAGCGGAGAAAAAGTGGAGAACAAATGGAGAAAAAGTGGAGAAAAAGTGGAGAAAAAGTGGAGAAGAAGTGGAAAAGAAGTGGAGAAGAAGTGGAGAAGAAGTGAAGTGTTTGTTCATGCCAGATTGGAGATAAATAATTTTTTACCGGCGCTGTCATTTACTGTAACGTGATAATCGGTATACGCTGTATACCTGTGATCACGTGAGCGGGGACCGGAAAAACCATCCTGAATCATGATCTCCAGGGTCTCAGCTAGCCCTGAAACCCCGGAGATTTTCTGACGCTGGGGGGCGTTATTCACTTATTTCTGCCTGCTGTTTATAAACGGCAGATCAGAATAAGGCTACATTAACACGACCGATCCATTTTTGTAGTCTGCAAAAAACAGTCCGTTTTTTTTCACGGGTGCATCCGTGTGGCATCCGTTTTTGTTCAGTAGACGGTCCGTATGTCATCTGTTTGTCATCCGTGTGCCTTCCGTTTTTTTTGTGTACTGCAAAAAAACTGAATGAGGGTAAATGCATAAATTTACCCAGGATCCATAGCTTCATCCTACATGAGGCGGTCACATGTTCACTCCAGTGCCATTTTCTACTGCTTTTCACAGCGTAGAGCGCTCTGGTGATTTTCTTGTGCTTGTGCACTTCATATCAGTCTTTTCTGTCATTATAATGGCAGAAAGACACATAATGTCCCACTCTCCTGCATTTTGTAATTTTGCACCCTTTGGTGCCTTTCATGTGGCACTAAGGGGTGCTTAGCTTTGTATTTAGCCGAAAAAATGAAAAAAAAAATGACGTAGGGTTCCCCCTATTTTTGTAGCCAGCTAGGGTAAAGCAGACGGCTGCAGCCTGCAGGCCACAGCTGGCAACCTCACCTTGGCTGGTAATCCAAAACTGAGGGCACCCCACGCTGTTATTTTAAATTAAATAAATAATTAAAAAAAAAACACGTAGGGGTCCCCCCAAAATTGGATCACCAGCCAAGGTAAAGCAGACAGCTGGGGTCTGATATTCTCAGACTAAGGAGGTCCATGGTTATTGGACCCTCCCCAGCCTAAAAATAGCAGGCCACAGCCGCCCCAGAAGTGGTGCATCCATTAGATGCGCCAATCCTGGTGCTTCGCCCCAGCTCATCCCGCGCCCTGGTGCGGTGGCAAACGGGGTAATATATGGGGTTAATACCAGATGTGTAATGTCACCTGGCATCAAGCCCTGGGGTTGGTGAGGTCAGGCGTCTATCAGATACCCGACATCACCAACCCAGTCAGTAATAAAAAAAATAGACGACAAACACATTTTTATTTGAAAAAACACTCCCCAAAACATTCCCTCTTTAACCAATTTATTAGAAAGAAAAACAAATCCAGGTCTGGTGTAATCCAAGGGGTTGCCATGACGATCCACACTGTCCCAGTCAATGAAGAGCAGGATGTTCCCCATTGGCTGGGAGAGCAGTGCAGTGACCTGAGCTAACATCAATGTGTCAGCCCAGTTCACTGCAGGGGATGACAAGTGCTGCTGTCAGCGAGGTACATTACCTGCGCTGATCTCCAGCACACTGACAGCCCCTGTCACTGAGTTCAATGACCGGCGCCTTCACACCAAGTATCGCGAGAGGCCCGTGACGTCACCGCTAGTCAGTCTCGGGTCGGAAGCGAGAGGTGATGTGACAAGCGGCGGCCATGGAGGACAGTGACAGCGCTGAGGTCGGGATGGCGGGACTTCATCACCGTAGGTAAGCCGAGCGGGACCATATGTGTGTGTGTGTGTGTGTGTGTGTGTGTGTGTGTGTATGTATGTATGTGTACATGCCGCGGGCAGGAGGGGGTGGAGCGAGCTGAGCGGGGAAGTGTGGGCTTCCTGCACGTAACTAGGAAAAACATCGGGTTACTAACCAAAGCGCTTTGGTTGGATACCCGATGTTTATCTTGGTTACCTGCTTCAGGCAGGCTGCCAGCGATGGCTCCTGCACACTGTAGCTGTAAAAAGCCCTGCTTTTTGCTGCTAGAACTGTTCTCGAACGTATCTAGAACTATCGAGCTTTTGCAAAAAGCTCGAGTTCTAGTTCGATCTTGAACAGCCCCCAAAATCACTCGAGCCTAGAACTGGAGAACCTCGAACCTAGAACCGCGCTCAACTCTACCAGTGACCTGTTGCTCTGGACGTCCAGGATGCTGTACACCTTCATGGCCCTTTCTGGATGACCTTTGGGATATACCTTTACTAGGCATATTTTCGCACAAGACTTGTCCCAGAGATCCTCTCCACAGACTTCGTTGCACGAGGAGGATACTGTGAGGTGGTTTGCAGTTTGGCCTGTACTCTCCCCACCATGACTTATTGTAGGAGAAGGTGTAGGTGCAGGATCAGGCTGAGATGGGTGGAGCGCTTGTACGTGATCCGTGCTGTCACACTCCATGCACTTAATTGTAACCTTACAGTCCTTGGCAATGTGTTCTGTAGAGGCACAACACCTGAAACATACCCCAAACCTTTTTAAAAGTTCCTTTGGTTTTTGAAGGGGTTTCTTCCTGAAGCCAATGCACTTCTTCAGGGGGTGTGGCAGTTTGTGAATAGGACATTGGCGGTTCGGATTTTCCGCCTTCATTGCTCTTGTCTGGTGCTGACGTTGGTGTAGGTGGTAGAACATCGGTCTTTTTGACTGATACTAGGCCCCTACATTTTCTGTCATTTTGATGAGTGCTCTCATTTCTGGGAGCTGGTGAAGTGGAACCGGTGGGTTCTCCACAGGTGAAGCTGGGGTCTGCCTTACGGTCCGCGATGTCGTTGATGAACTCGCAGAAGTAGGAGAATGGAGGGAAGGAGACTTGTTGCTCTTTTTTATAGTTTGTTCCTACCATGGTCCACCTTTCCTGCACGTTGTAAGGTAACTTGGCGACTATGGGTTTCACCCCACGAGCGGTGTCCAGGTATCTGAGGCCAGGTAGGAGTGTGTCTGTTTTGGCCAGCTGGAGCTCGGACAGCAGGTCGCTGAGTTCCTGGTACTTTGAAGCATCCTTGCCAGATATTTTAGGAAGGTCATATAGTTGTTTCAGCAATGCATCTTCAATTGCTTCAGGACTGCCAAAGCCTTTCTCTAGTCTGTCCCATGCGGTTGCGAGACCAGTTGTTGAGTCGCTGATGTAGATGGATCTGAGTCTTTTGATTCTCTCGGTAGACCGTGGCCCTAACCACCTGATTAGCAAGTCCAGCTCTTCAGCAGCCGTAATGCCAAGGTCACGTGTTGCGGTTTTGAAGGCACACTTGCACCCTCTGCAGTTTTTGGGCTGGTCATCAAACTTTATGAGACCGATGTTGGGGAGTTCTCGGCGGATCATGTACCTCGCAAAGTCGGACATGTCTGATCTTTCGGACATTGGGGGCACATTTGCTGACTGCATGGTGCTGGTTGCGTGGTTCATAGCTTCTTAGTTCGGGAACATGGGAAAGTACCGAGTGGCGTAGGCTTTTAGACCAGTGATCGGTTTGGTGTTTACAGTCTCTGTTGTATGCGGGGCCGGAACTACACAGTTGTTGGGAGTGTAGTGCGTTGCCGGCATGTTAGGTTGCATGTAGACATGGGCATACAGAGGTTGCTGATGCGCAGGGTGTGGCTGTGCATTGCAATATGAAGCAGGTTCAGGCTTGAAAGTCTGAGGTGCATTGGACTGACCTGGAAGGCTGGAAGCTGTAGGTGGATCAGTGTCTTGAAGCTCTGGAGAAGTGTTAGCGCTGACGGGAATGTTGATGGTAGTTGGCAGTTCGTCCGCTTGGCTCAGCACGTAATCTCTTGTACTCTTAAGTGAGTCTTCTGTGTCGAGATCACACAAACTGGTGCTGCCTTCTTGGCTCCCACCCAGAGCTTTTTCAAAGACCATTACCCTTGCCATGGCCGCCATGTGTTCACATTCCTTCTGTAAGGCTTCAATTTCTGCCTTTTTGCGTGCAGATTCTGCAATTGTCTCTGCTTCCTTGCGTGCAGATTCTGCTTTCATCTCTGCTTCTCTGCGTGCAGATTCTGCTTTCATCTCTGCTTCTCTGCGTGCAGATTTTGCTTTCATCTCTGCTTCTCTGCATGCAGATTCTGCTTTCATCTCTGCTTCTCTCTGGGCAAAGATGGCTTGTATTTTCGTTGTTTCTGCTTCAGCACGTGCCTGTACGAGCTGCTCGTTGAGGGTTGAGTACCTTGATGAGCCTGATTTGAGTGAGTGCCTTGAGCTCTTAACGGACCTGGATTTGTAAGATGCCGCTCCTGACATTTGCGCCATTTTTGCTTCAGTCTCGCTCACAATTTCGCGCACGATTTGGTCTCGTTCAGCATTAAGCTGTTGGAAGTCCTGTAGTTCTTTTTGAGACTCAGACGTATTTGATCTCAGCAGGGTAGAGGAATATTTTTTCCAAATCTCTTTGTAGGACTGGTATGTTGAGTACAGTTGTTCCAGGGCTCCCTCTGGTGGTAGCTCATGAGCACTGGGCGCAGATAAAACAGTCACTTATTTTTGCACTCTTTGTCACAATAATGTTGTGTGGGTAAGCAGTTCACTTCTGGCTGTTTCTAGGTTCTCTTTAACCTTCCATGTTGGTTTGGTCAACCGCTTAGATCTTTCACTGTAATTTAAGTGTGAGTCCATGTCTTTCTCTTGTTGCTCTAGAGCAGGTAGTGAAATTGTTCTCTTTACATCCATCAGGAAGGTGGAATGCTGCTCTGCCCTGGTTGTCAGGGAAACCTATACAATGTTACAAATTAGCTGGGAGCAGCCTGTGTTTGCAGAATGTATTTGCAGAGTCTGGCTGCAGCTTCCAATTGGGTTATGGGTGATTCTAGGTTTATAGCTGCACACAGTTCTGATAACAGGTTAATACTTTACAGGGCACTTTCTGTCTGCAAGCTGCTATAAAGTTTTATGCTGTGGCTTGTTATCAGCCCCTTGGGGTATTCCTTTCTCTGGATTGTATGCAGTATAGCACTCCTGGAAACAGGTTCTTTACTGATATATGTATACTAATCCCAGTCACAGCTAGTCCTTTTCACTATTCTGTTTCTTCCTAGAAGCTGTGAATTCCAACCGCTCTAATTATCAGTCCCTTAGATAACTGTATGATTGTACTAACACTTCAAAGCATCAACAGATAGTAACGCTGTAGTTTTCTTCTAGAATCTTGTATTAAGTACAAAGTAAAGGCAGGTGAAAAGGAATAATCTGTACAGGGTTGTAGACATGTGTCTTCAGCAATGGTTCCTCTCTAGACTAAACTGAGGAGGAAGGGGAGGAGCATTCTATACAGAAGCCAACTAAGGGAGGAACATAGGGACAAACTTCATACAGTCTAAATCTACCTAGTAACAATAAAGGAATTTCCTGATAGGGGGAAAAATATGCAATACAAGAATTATATACCGCAGGTTGTTCCCATTCATGGGACACAACAGGACCTATGCATCCGAAATTCCAACAGTGGTGCAGGAGTAAAACAGACACTTGGCGAACGACCCTGCACCCAAGATTCCTACCGCGGTGCAGGTGTCGACCACTGTGACCAGGACATTGGTGAGTCTACACTTAAGAACCGGCTGTGTTCTGGAAAGACATTCCAGAACTGTGGAAAAATGTTTTATTTTGTGCTTGGTCAATAAAAGACTGTTTGGTGTGAAGAAGATCCTGTATCACTGCCTCACAGAATATTAATGCCCCTCATCTCTTGAAAAGATTCCGTTTAAGCTTAGAAAAGAGGGAGCATAAGTAGGCGAGGTACTGTAATGCCAGTATCGTTCCATTGTTCTGTTTCCTTCTCTCAGCAGTGATGCTGTGACGCCCTGGCAAAACCAGGGAGTCACAGATACATCTAATCCTCCTTGGTAATTTGATCCCACACTGGTACAGTTCTACAGACACACCCCTCCCCCAGTATAAGAGCTAAACTGAGCAGCAGGGGAGGGGCTGGGGCAGAGTGTGAGAGGAGAGGGAGCAGAGCAGACTGGGGTGTGGAAGCTCCCGGCTGCTGTGGAGTGTGGAGCGAGCTCCAGGAGTGCGGGAAGGAGCCAAGGCGGCCAGGGCAGGGTAGTGGCCCGCCGGCATAGTAATCAGGCTCTGGATTGTCGCTGGGGAGTGGGCTCCCCCGTTCCAAGCTGAGGCGTTGAGGAGGCTTCCTATAGTAGTGGACAGAGAGACAAAGGGCCCTGCTGTACTGGGTGTGGGATCCGAACACCCTCCGTACCGAAGGCTACGGACACCGGCAATTTCTGGTTAATCCCTGACTCTGTGTGAGTTTTCTTGCAAAGCGAACTGTGAGTAACAACATCCCCCGGTCCAACCGGGCACGCAGCTCTCAGATGGCCGCCCATCTCCCTGCACAACAAAGCCCAACGGGCCCCCGGGACCATCACTCCCCTACCCACGGAGGGGTCAACACCAAGCTGTGCAACACTGTCCCCCGGAGGCCTAGTTAACGGCAGCGGTGGTGTCCATCCATTCACCACAACCCGTGGGTGGAGTCACGAACTTACATCCCTTCCAAACCACTGTGGCCCCGGCCGTGAAACTCCCCACTGAAGTCCCTGCATGTAGCGCCAACCCCCTTGCAGAGCGACGTGACCCCCGGGTCTGTGAGGATCTCGAGCCACCCACCGTACGAGCACAGATCCGAGCGGCTCGGCGGTCGCAGCCGAGCCCGCGGGGCGGTACACATCGACTCTTCTGGCGTCACGAACAGGATAGAACCGTCCACTTACCTGTGGGAGTGCGCCTTGAAATTGTCGTTAGCGGCATCTTGCTGAATAATTGCAGAATCCGCCATCTTGGGCGCGAAACGTTCCCTCCCGAACCTGTCTTCTCCAAGCAGAAAGGGCGCAAAAAGCGAAGCTCCGCCCCCCAGAAAGCAAGTAGAGTGCCCCGAAAAGACCAGGGGGGAGGGGATGGAAGATGTCTGCCCCTGAATCTGGTGCCGGCCCCACGCTGTCCGCTGGAGCGGCGGCGACCGCAGGGGAAGCCGCCGGCGAGGAAGCTGCAGCGCCCGCTCCGGTCGCAGTGGCGGCAGACCCT
Organism: Anomaloglossus baeobatrachus; assembly: GCF_048569485.1. Lineage (NCBI taxonomy): Eukaryota > Metazoa > Chordata > Amphibia > Anura > Aromobatidae > Anomaloglossus > Anomaloglossus baeobatrachus. The sequence continues at coordinate 139,430,828 of NC_134362.1, read as the reverse complement.
GAGATTCTGGTGATGACTTCCCGTGCGACAGCTGGCGGCAACCCGCCTGCCGAAGGAAGGATGTCAGCCCCGGCAGTCCGCCCGGCTGCGACTGAGACGGCGCCCGTAAGTTAACCCCCGAACTTCAAAGTTTTAAAAGTTTTAAAGGACCCGCTCCTGCAGTACCCGTGTTCCTTTGTTGAATGTCCCCATGTTCCCGTGGGATGCCATCCGGTATGCCGGGTGGAAGGAGCCGGACCCTGCCCGACTTGTTGAATGCCGCCAGGGTCGGAGCCTCGGTGGGCGCCATCAGGGGTCGGAGCCCCTGGTGGAGGATGGCAGAGAAGTTGTGAGAAGCGAGGTCAGTCCCCGTGTCAGAGCCCAGCCTACTGTACCCGCACCGCAGGCAGTGGAGAACGGGGTCTTTCTGGACAGTGTCACAGTGAGTAAGGTGGCATTGGGGACCTGTGCTGCCCTGTAGTGCAGGGGTCCCCAACTCCAGTCCTCAAGGCCCACCAACAGTGCATGTTTTCAGGGTTTCCTTAATATTGCACAGGTGATAATTTAATCACCTGCACAGGTGATCATTCCAACACCCATGCAATGCTAAGGAAATCCTAAAACCATGCACTGTTGGTGGGCCTTGAGGACTGGAGTTGGGGAACTCTGCTGTAGTGGACAGGGGAAAGGGGCTGGAGGAGGCTGCATCGGCCCCCGGGTACCCCCATAACTGCAGCGGTGGTGTCCATCTTCACCACAACCCGTGGGTGGCGTCACGGAACATAGACTACCAAAGTCTCCCCTGTATGTAATCACCCTTTTGTTGTGGTGCCTGGGATAACAGACCAGGTCACGCCACCGTGATACCTACAGAAGTGACCCCTTAGCCCAGATCTGAGTACCCCCTATCCCTGGGCAACACAGTGCCGACACACGCACCTTGCCTGACGCTCAGAGATGGCTTCTGTCTCTGTCTCTGCCTCCAGCTCTCGGGGCCTGTGCTCGCCGAACAGTTTTACTGGGAGCACGCATAGGGCGCACGTGCACATCCCTGCTCTTAAAAGTCCAGCATGCTTGACAGTGGTATAAGGTATTTAAGGCATCTTCCCCTATGTTAGGTGCCTGACCAGCGTGGTCTTACTGCTAGAGACACACTTGCTAGTTGTGACGTACCAATCCCTGTATCATGTGTCCGTTACCTTTGTTTGCTAACCCGTAACTATGTTCTAGTATTTGCTGTACCTGCTGAACCTGTCAGTGCCTGCTGTACCTGCCAGAACCTGCCATACCTGTCTTACCTGCTCTTCCTACCTGAAACAGCTGACCAGTCTGTACCAGCTGCCTGAACCTAAAGCTGGGTTTACACACTGCAACATCGCAAAGGACATCGCTGTAACGTCACCGGTTTTGTGACGTAACAGCGACCTCCCTAAGTCTCTGCTAAGTCTCTGGTGAGCTGTCAAACAGGCAAACCTGGCCAACAACTCAACAGCGATCCGTACCTGCAGAGCGACCTAGCTGGTTGTTGGGGACGTTGATAAGCAGCCTTTTGAAAGGGAAGTTGCTAACAAAGTCTCTGCAAAGTCTTCACACACTGAAACTTTCCAGCAATGCTTGCTGCACAGCTGGAAACAAAGGACCTAGGAATGGTCCTGAACGATTTGTAACGATTACAACTTCACAGCAGGGGCCGGGTCGCTGATAGGTTTCACACACTGCAACATCGCAAACAACATCGCTATTGCGTCACAAAACCGGTGACGTTACAGCGATGTCGTTTGAGATGTTGCAGTGTGTAAACCCAGCTTTAGTCTGCACCTGCCTCCCTAATCCTTGGGGTCAGCAGCCTCAGTACAGAGAGGTGCCTTGGAGTGGTACTTGGAGGCTATCTCTCAGCACAAGCATAACCTCACCATCAGAGACTCTACTGAAGACAAGGTAGTTGCTTAGTTACGCCCCTCCAAGGTGACGCAGTCCGGTGGCAATGTGGGTCTACACCCACAAGTGTGACAATTTTTTGGGCCGAAAGGCAACTATCGATGAACTGGATGATGTTCTTTTTCTATTCTTTTGAAATTTTCTTCATGGCTGCTCCTCAGTTTAAACCAGTCACCTTTTGCTTGGGAATAAAAATAATAACACACTGAGCTATTAGGTAATGTGAGAACAGATTGTAATTTGTAGTATATAGGAAGAAAAAACTGTCAACCACTAGGAGCAAAACAGTAACAATACAGTGAAATGACAAGAATCTGCAGAACTAATCATATCCTACATTTTGCAAGTCAAATTTATGTATGAGATTTTATAGACGATCATCTTGGTTAAGGTAGTCTTACACTAATATTTGTAGTAGATGGTGAGGTGTGGAGCCTGAAAGTCAAAGTTCAAAACATTGTTACCCTTTTGCTTGTCACTCTATATTTACTTAAACAAATTCAGATGTGTTCAATACTTATTTCACCCACTGTATACAGTCATATGAAAAAGTTTGGGCACCCCTATTAATGTTAACTTTTTTCTTTATAACAATTTGGGTTTTTGCAACAGCTATTTCGGTTTCATATATCTAATAAATGATGGACTCAGTAATATTTCTGGATTGAAATGAGGTTTATTGTACTAACAGAAAATGTGCAATCCGCATTTAAACAAAATTTGACCTGTGCAAAAGTATGGGCACCTCAACATAAAAGTGACATTAATATTTTGTAGATCCTCCTTTTGCAAAAATCACAGCCTCTAGTCACTTCCTGTAGCTTTTAATGAGTTCCTGGATCCTGGATGAAGGTATATTTGACCATTCCTGTTTACAAAACAATTCCAGTTCAGTTAAGTTTGATGGTCGCCGAGCATGGACAGCACGCTTCAAATCATTCCACAGATGTTCAATGATATTCAGGTCTGAGGACTGGGATGGCCATTGTCCAGAACATTGTAATTGTTCCTCTGCATGAATGCCTGAGTAGATTTGGAGCGGTGTTTTGGATCATTGTCTTGCTGAAATATCCATCCCCTGCGTAACTTCAACTTTGTCACTGATTCTTGCACATTATTGTCAAAAATCTGCTGATACTGAGTTGAATCCATGCGACCCTCAACTTTAACAAGATTCCCAGTGCTGGCATTGGCCACACAGCCCCAAAGCATGATGGAACCTCCGCCAAATTTTACTGTGGGTAGCAAGTACTTTTCTTGGAATGCCGTGTTTTTTTGCCACCATGCATAACGCCTTTTTGTATGACCAAACAACTCAATCTTTGTTTCATCAGTCCACAGGAGCTTCTTCCAAAATGTAACTGACTTGTGCAAATGTGCTTTTGCATACCTCAGGCGACTCTGTTTGTGGCGTTCTTGCAGAAACGGCTTCTTTCGCATCACTCTCCCATACAGCTTCTCCTTGTGCAATGTGCGCTGTATTGTTGACCAATACACATTGACACCATCTGCAGCAAGATGATGCTACAGATCTCTGGAGGTGGTCTGTGGATTGTCCTTGACTGTTCTCACCATTCTTCTTCTCTGCCTTTCTGATATTTTTCTTGGCCTGCCACTTCAAATTCAAGAATTCAGAATTCAGATTCAAATAGGAGAACAACTTGCAAGTGGCCACCTTAAATACCTTTTCTCATGATTGGATACACCTGCCTATGAAGTTCAAAGCTCAATGAGGTTACAAAACCAATTTAGTGCTTTAGTAAGTCAGTAAAAAGTAGTTAGGAGTGTACAAATCAAGAAATTGATAAGGGTGCCCATACTTTTGCACCGGTCAAATTTTGTTTAAATGCGGATTGCACATTTTCTGTTAGTACAATAAACCTCATTTCAATCCAGAAATATTACTCAGTCCATCAGTTATTAGATATATGAAACTGAAATAGCTGTTGCAAAAACCCAAATTGTTATAAAGAAAAAAGGTTAACATTAATAGGGGTGCCCAAACTTTTTCATATGACTGTATAATTAAAGTACATTGTGTGCTGTGTATTTCTGCTGACTTCCTAAAGGCCGCTTTACACACTGCGATATTGATACCGATATCGCTAGCGTGGGTACCCGCCCCCATCTGTTGTGCGACACGGGCAAATCGCTGCCCGTGGCGCACAACATCGCCCAGACCCGTCACACGGACTTACCTGCCCGGCGACGTCGCTGTGACCGACGAACCGCCTCCTTTCTAATAGAAGTGGAGGGGCAGAGATGAGCGGGACGTAAAATCCCGCCCACCTCCTTCCTTCCGCATAGCCGCCGGGAGGCAGGTAAGGTGAGCTTCCTCGTTCCTGCGGCGTCACACGGAGCGATGAGTGCTGCCGCAGGAACGAGGAACAACTTCGTTACTGCTGCAGTAACGATAATTGAGAATGGAACCCCATGTCACCGATGAGCGATTTTGCACGTTTTTGCGACGATGCAAAATTGCTCATCGGTGTCACACACAACATCGCTAATGCGGCCGGATGTGCGTCACAAATTGCGTGACCCCAACGACTCCGCATTAGCGATGTCGTAGCGTGTAAAGCCCCCTTAAGTCTACTTCATAGGGAAGAATAAGTCACACTATTGAGTTTCATAAACTTTGAGGATTAGACTTTTCATTATCACTTTAGAGACCATTTTTTAAAGACTTCTTAAGGGAGTTGTACTGAGTAAGCAGAAATGAGAATATATTGAATGCATTACCTAAATTAACAGAACGGAATATATTGGTTGTCCAATAACCTCAATCTCATGACATATTAAAGGGCAGATGCTGATGTGGAGTGATGTCACTTGTTTGGATCAGCAATTTTTAATGGACTGTTGTCCTACAAATATTAGAAAAATAATTATTTGAGCCAACATGAACCAACATTAATCCTTTCCCCTCAATAAATTTAGATCACTTCTCATAATATTCTTGGGCTTTAAATTAGCATTGGAAGCAGAAGGTTTTCAGTTGGTATTTCTGCTGCAGGACTGTCGTGGCTGCAATAACATTTAATGTATTTTAGCATCAAATATTATATTGGCTTTTGGCATTTAAATTTGGAAGAACACTGACTAATACCATTTAGAAATTATGCTACCTTAAACAGAACCTGTCAGGTCCCCCATAACCACCAGCAGATGTGTGTATGTGCCGCCCCATGCCTGTAGCAGCCGGGCTGCTCGGATCCGGACCCGCTGTGTGGCTCGAGGGATCCTCCGGACCCGGGGGTCACGCGGACATGCCAAATGAAAGGGGGGACGTAGTTGTACGGCCTTGGCCGTATTCAGCTCGTGACGCCACCCACGGTGTGTGGTGAAGTGGGACACCACCGCTGCTGTTGTGGGATACCCGGAGGAAATATAGTGGCAGCTGGATGTAAACCCCTCCATGGGTAGGGATGGTTGCCTTGGGACCCAGTGTCTCTGTGCAGGGTATGGCGATGGCAGGGGCTTGCGCGCCCGGATGTACCAGGGGATGTTTGGTTACTCACAATTAAATGAATCACACAAGTCTTTTGGTAAACCAAGGTGCTGGTGGCCGGCTGCCGCGGCTGGTTGTACTCTGGTTCCCCACCTGTGCTGGTGGTCACCATCTTTTCCCCTCTGCATTGTGTTTGCTTGCGTTGGACTTCCCGGTATGGAACACGGGAGTCCGCTCCCGGCTTGTTGTGTACCTGAGGAGCCATGCCCGCTGATGCTGACCCGTGGGATGTTTGGGCCATGGCGGTTGCCCTATCCCTCTCTGTGGGTGGTTGTCTGCTTTTGGGACTTTGGTTGGGACAGGACTTATAATCCTGCCCTCAATCGGTTGATTAGCTAGGCCGTTGGTTCCGGTCCTGGCTTCAGGGTCCGAGTACCCCCTCTGTGCACAGTTTCCGCGTCGGGTCTCTGGTGTCGGTACCGGTGGGCTCCAATCCTGTCCCGGTCCACCTCGGATCTCCGGCTGCCGTCTTCCCGTCGCCTGCCGACGGAGACCACCATCTGTTACCTAGCCAAGGTACCAGGGCTCCAACCCTGGCACCGTTCAACTTTAGCTTCTCCTCTGCTGGAGCTAAACCTAGCCCCAGCCTCCACTCCTCTCAACTTAAACTACAACTTCATCTGCTAGACTTGAACTCTAGACTTAATCTGTTGGTTTTCCCGCCCCGGGCTGTCTTGACCCCTAGGTGGGCGTTCCCTAACCGCCTGGTCCCACCCACTGGTGTGCTTGTCTTGCCCTGAGGGGGGTGACTAGGGTTTCAGGTTGGCTGTATGTAACCCTGTGGGGGATGGTGTTGTGCGGAGGCCTGCTGTTTGACTACCTGGTTTTGCCAGGGTGTCACATTCCCCCTTGGTTTATTACAGCCCGTCCGCGGGCTGTCCGACTACCAACATTTATTTAACTGGAACTGGAAATAGAAAAAGGAACCGTTTACAAGTATACTAACATTAAGTACATTGGTTTTCTTCCCTTACAGGAGGCACATTGCTTAAATGTTGCACATTAAAACCGAGACGGGACGGACCGGGTCCTTTTCACCGCACCCCCACCCAAAACAACCTGTCCCCTGGTGTCACTGCTAAGCACTGGTGCGCACCCCTTGCCCAAGTCCAGGACAGGTCCGGGTGTTGCCCTTGCGGGCCATGTAAAAAGTTCCTTACCCGGCAGTCTTTTGTCACGGGCCCCAAGTCCGGGACCCCTGGTCTGGAGGGTAGCCACCGGTCTCAATGGTGACTGGGCCTCGTAATAGAAACCTTATTACCAATTTGTCAATTTGTTCTTTATAATATTTTAATTAATAACAATAAAGGTTATATTTTAATTACCAGTGCTTTGATATATTTTGACAAATTGGTAATAAGGTTTCTATTACGTTCAAATACTGGTATGGCAGGTTTCCTAACAACGGAATTGAATGTTAACAGTTGGATATCTGAGGCAAGGGACGTTTTTTCAGACCGTGAGTTTATCCAACCAGGATACACTCCGGCCTACAGCTCAGTTTTTAAGGAATTGACCAAGGTGTACAAGGACCAGATCTGATCATGGTGGGAGGTACAGGGCTTAGAGAGCTACATCAAGGCCTCTATTGTACCACGTCATTTACGTATTACTCTCACTCCTGGTACATGCTATAGAAACCAGGCGTTGCAGATCTTGCTGGAGGAAGAGAAGGTTAAATTAGCAGGCCTCTCTCAAAAACTAACGGAACAAATAGAGGTCACAAAAAGATTCTCTGGCGAGGTAGACTTTACATCTAAGGAAACCACTCTGCAGAATACTGTAGAGAGATTTCAATACCATCTTAAAGAGCGAAAGCATCGCTACGTCATCAGAGATCGCCAAGAGTTTAAGGACAAGAAAGCATATCTTTTCCCTGCAAATAGGGCCACTATCCCACCACCAGAGACAGATTTGTCATCTACAGACACCGAAGTCTCAGAGAGTGACACACGCCCAAAAAAAGGGAAAAATTAAAATAAAAGTTTCATTTGAGGCCGAGGTGGTAGACCTTACACACCACATTTTTTTAGACCACCCACATTTTTTACGGAGCAGACAACAAACCCACAACACAAATTTGGGGAAACCACTCAGGTAATAAATTTGTCTTCAAAGGTACTGTTTACAGCAGCAATGTGTGTCCTCAGTAGGGGTTTGTCCTTTGTATGCACCTCAGGGATCAATAGCTTTGACACTGTGAAAGATCTGCATTTATTCATTCGCAAGTTAAGGTGGCGTAAGCATTTTATACGCAATGATAGACTCCAGTGTCGTGAATTGGGAATCTCAGAGGATTTACTCCCAATACGTTTACTGATGCGATTGGCTGATGACAACCCGGGCTCAAAAGGTGGGGATCCTTTTACCGAACTCAGACCTAAGAGCTGTAACACCTGCCTTGATAAACAGACTCAGGTAGGATGTAATAGACAGACTAGAGGGAAGCCCCTCACCAAGCAGGACCCCAGAACCCTGAAACCCTTTAACCCCTATACAGGGATTTGGAATTACACAGGGAACTGGAGATCTCTACCCGTGGAAGGCTGCAGTCCGATGAGAGTAGTCGTCAGGCAGGGTCAAACCAGGAACAGCAGAACAGGGATAGAATCGGCAGGCAAAGGCGTAAACAGAAAACGTAGCAGTGGTCAGATCCGGGGCGGGCAGCGAGGTACAAAACAGCAGGCAAAAGGGTAGTCAACAACAAGCAAGTCAGCGCACAGGAATCACAAAACAAACAGCATATGAGCCAGAATCAGAACTATCTCTGGCAGAGGCCAGCAGACAGGAGGGGGAATAAGAAGGGTGTGGTGTCTTCCCATTAGCTGTAGCTGAATGATGGTACTTCAGCTGGGAGACACCCGCCACCTACAGTCAGCCAGCGATACTGCAGATCCCAAGATAACCCAGCCCAGTGTATGATCGGAGCCTGCGCCCACACCGGTGCTGCTGGCATCGACTCCTCTCCCATCACCAGCACCATCCACGGCAGGAACACTGCGTCGCCTGGCGATCAGAGCAGAAGTCGCTGGAGCAGACTCCGGCGGTGACGTAACAGTACCCCCCCCTCCACGAGGGGCCTCCGGACCCTCAAAACCCGGCTTCCCAGGAAATTGGAGGTGAAACCACCGGACCAGACCCTTTCATGAATATCGCTTGCAGGGACCCATGACCTCTCCTCAGGTCCGTAACCCTTCCAGTGCACCAAATACTGTACCGCCCCTCTGACAATACGGGAATCAAGTATTCTCTGTACCTCATACTCCAAGTTACCTTCAACCAAAACAGGAGGAGGGGGTCACTGACTGGGTGAATGGGGACACGATATAACTTGAGGAGGGACTTATGGAACACATTCGATATCTTAAAGGACGGGGGGAGTTGCAGACGGAAAGCTGTGGGATTAATGACCTCGATTATCTCGTAAGGTCCAATAAATCTCGGACCCAGCTTAGTAGAAGGGACTTTGAGTTTAATATTCCGTGTGGATAACCATACCTTGTCCCCAACTCCAAGGCTAGGGCCCTTGGAACGTCTCTTATTAGCAGAGGAGGCTTGACCAACCTTTGCCTTCTTCAGGTTCTCTTTCACCTCAGACCAGATAGCCTTCAATTTGTCCACAGTTGATTCAGCCTCAGGAGTATCCACCACAGCGGAAGAAAAAGAACCAAAACGGGGATGCAACCCTAAATTGCAGAAAAAGGGGGTAGTCTTGATGGATTCCTGATACTGATTTTTGATTGCGAACTCAGCTAGCGGCAGATATTCCACCCAGTCAGACTGACGGTCAGACACATAACACCGGAGATATTGTTCAAGGTTTTGATTGGAACGTTCGGTCTGACCATTGGTCTCTGGGTGGTAGGCAGAAGAAAAAGATAGCTCTATATTGATCTTCTTACAAAATGCCCTCCAGAATTTCGAGATGAACTGTGTTCCTCGGTCAGAAACAATATTTTCCGGAACCCCGTGTAACCGCACAATATGCCTAATGAACAACCTGCTAAGAGTTTCAGCATTAGGTAATCCGGACAGAGGAACAAAATGACACTGTTTGCTGAATCTATCCACTACTACCCAGATACAGGTCTTCCCTTCTGAGAGTGGAAGGTCAGTGATGAAGTCCATGGAGAGATGTGTCCAAGGGATTACTGAAGTAGGTAGGGACTGGAGAAATCCGGCAGGGCGGGTACGAGGTGCCTTGGCTCGAGCACAAGTTTCACAAGCCAGTACATATTCCTTACAATCTTTTGCTACGGTTGGCCACCAAAAATGCCTGGTTACTAATCGGAGGGTATTGCCGATACCAGTGTCACCTGCCAGCACAGACTTGTGGGATTCCTGAAGTACCTGTAGGCGAAGTGAGGGGGCGACAAACAGTTTATGGACAGGAGTGGTTTCAGGAGCTTGGTCTTGGGTATTATGGACCTGTTCTATCAAATCTAAGGAAACAGATGACATAATGCCTTTAGCTAAAATATGCTCTGGTTCAGAGTTTTCAGACTGAGAGGGACAGAAGCTACGGGAAAGTGCATCAGTTTGGTGTTCCTGGTACCGTGCCGGAATGTTACTACAAAGTCAAATCTGGAGAAGAACAATGCCCAACCTAGCTTGCCTAGGATTGAGTCTCTTAGCAGATTCCAGATAAGTGAGGTTCTTATGGTCTGTGATGACTGTGACCTTATGTTTGGCGCCTTCAAGGAAGTGGCGCCATTCCTCGAAGGCCCATTTAATTGCCAACAGCTCACGATTACCAATGTCATAATTTCTCTCTGTGGGAGAAAACTTGCGGGAAAGGAAGGCACAAGGATGAAGCTGAGTGAGAGATGGAGTACCTTGTGATAGCACCGCTCCCACTCCAACCTCGGATGCATCGACTTCCACAATAAACGGACGCAGAAGGTTAGGCTGAACCAGAATCGGGTTTGAGGAGAAACATTCTTTTAATTTTGAGAAGGCATGGATCGCCTCTGGCTTCCAGTTAACCACATCAGCCCCCTTTTTAGTCAAATCAGTGAGGGGTTTGTCAATTTTGGAAAAATCTCTAATAAATTTGCGGTAATAATTAGCAAACTCAAGGAAACGCTGCAAGGCTTTCAGAGACTTGGGTTGTACCCACTCCTTAATTGGTTGACGCTTAGAGGGATCCATGCGGAAGCCTTCTGCGGACAATATATAACCCAGGAAATTAACCTCTGCCTCAAAAAAAAACACATTTCTCATATTTAGCAAATAGGGAGTTCTCTCTGAGTCTCTGGAGTACAGTGCGGACATGTTGTACATGTGACGTAGCATCAGGAGAATAAATCAGGATGTCATCCAGGTAGACCACCACATATTGACCACAAATATCTCTGAAAATGTCATTAAGAAAGTTCTGGAACACAGCCGGCGCATTACTTAATCCAAAAGGCATTACCAGGTACTCATAGTGTCCCTCTGGAGTATTAAATGCGGTTTTCCACTCATCCCCTTCTCTGATGCGGATTAGGTTATATGCTCCCCTGAGATCCAGCTTGGTGAACCACCGGACTCCTATGAGCTGGTTAAACAGATCGGGAATGAGTAGCAGAGGGTACTGATTCTTTACAGTAGTAGCATTCAGTTCACGGTAGTCAATACAAGGTCTGAAGCCACCATCTTTCTTATCAACAAAAAAGAATCCAACGCCGACTGGTGACCTGGATGGTCTGATGAACCCTCTCTGCAGACTGTCTGCTATATAATCTTTCATGGCCTGACGCTCCGGACCAGAAAGATTATACATTTTACCCTTGGGGAGTCGAGAATTGGGGACCAAATCTATGGGACAGTCATAATCTCTGTGCGGAGGTAATTTTTCAGATTCAGATACAGAAAACACGTCAGCAAAATCCCTGAATGCATGAGGTATGAAGATAGGTTCAGCTCTGGTCAGGTTAACAGATAACGACATAGACGTCTCCTGACACTCAGGGCTCCATCGCACAATCTCACCCTGATGCCAGTCTATGACGGGGTTATGCTTACGTAGCCATGGCATGCCCAAAACCACCGCTGACATCAGATTCTCAAGAACAAAAAATGACACGGATTCTACATGCAGAGCCCCAACAAGCATGGAGATCTCTGGAGTTACAAAAGTAACCACACCCTGCGTGAGAGGTGTACTGTCAATACCAGAGATTCTAATAGGCGCATTTAACCTTAGCAAAGTCAAACCCAGCTCTTTTGCTATAATAGTGTCTATAAAATTAGCAGCAGATCCACAATCAACAAAGGCCTGCAGCCGCACAGATTTACCCTGGTGAAACAATGAGACAGGTATCATTAACCTCATAGGTAGAGTTGAGCGCGGTTCGTGGTTCGTGGTTCTCCAGTTCTAGGCTCGAGTGATTTTGGGGCATGTTCTAGATCGAACTAGAACTCGAGCTTTTTGCAAAAGCTCGATAGTTCTAGAAACGTTCGAGAACGGTTCTAGCAGCAAAAAACAAGCTAAATCATAGCTTGGTTTCTGCTGTAATAGTGTAAGTCACTCTGTGAATCACACTATTATCACATTTCAGTGTATAGTGTGCGTGAACAGCGCCTTCAGATGACTGCTGTTTGTATAATGGCGATCGCCATTTTTTTTTCTTGTCTTCCTTCCCTAAGCGCGCGCGTCTTGTGGGGCGGGCCAGCATGTCAACCAATCCCAGACACACACACAGCTAAGTGGACTTTGAGCCAGAGAAGCAACGGCATGTGTGATAGGATGTCCATGTCACATGTCCCTGCATTATAAAACCGGACATTTTCTTCCAGGACGTCATTATCTGCCTTCTGCGTCTTTGGTGTCAGACATCACTGTCGCAGCTCCGTCCTCCTGAGTCCTATAGCCGATACAGCTGTATGCGCTGCATACACAGCGTTAGACAGCTTAGGGAGAGCACTTTATAGCAGTCCTTTTAAGGGCTCAAACCGGCAGGGTCAGAGAGCCATAGGTGACAGGTCCTGCAAACAGCAACAGCGTCTGTGTAGCCAAGGTCAGGGATTTCCTCCCTGCATTTCACCATTAGGAGGGAATAGAAAGGCAGGCTTCCATTCCTCTACACAGAGCACCACAATCCTGCCACTGTACCCTCTTGTCCTCTGCACACTCCAACTCATTATAACTAAGCCATTATACTAGCAAACACTCAGTGTACCTAGTGGCATCCTATCTGTGGCTATTGGACTTTGCTATAGTCCCACTAGTGCAAAGACATTTGCAGAGCACGTCTGCCTGCATTGCACACTCCAACTTTTTTAAACTAAGCCATTTTACTAGCAAACACTCAGTGTACCTAGTGGCATCCTAAACGTGGCTATTGGACTTTGCTATAGTCCCACTAGTGCAAAGACATTTGCAGAGCACGTCTGCCTGCATTGCACACTCCAACTTTTTTAAACTAAGCCATTTTACTAGCAAACACTTAGTGTACCTAGTGGCATCCTAAACGTGGCTATTGGACTTTGCTATAGTCCCACTAGTGCAAAGACATTTGCAGAGCACGTCTGCCTGCATTGCACACTCCAACTTTTTTAAACTAAGCCATTTTACTAGCAAACACTCAGTGTACCTAGTGGCATCCTAAACGTGGCTATTGGACTTTGCTATAGTCCCACTAGTGCAAAGACATTTGCAGAGCACGTCTGCCTGCATTGCACACTCCAACTTTTTTAAACTAAGCAATTTTACTAGCAAACACTCAGTGTACCTAGTGGCATCCTAAACGTGGCTATTGGACTTTGCTATAGTCCCACTAGTGCAAAGACATTTGCAGAGCACGTCTGCCTGCATTGCACACTCCAACTTTTTTAAACTAAGCCATTTGACTAGCAAACACTCAGTGTACCTAGTGGCATCCTAAACGTGGCTATTGGACTTTGCTATAGTCCCACTAGTGCAAAGACATTTGCAGAGCACGTCTGCCTGCATTGCACACTCCAACTCATGATAACTAAGCCATTATACTAGCAAACACTCAGTGTACCTAGTGGCATCCTAAACGTGGCTATTGTACTTTTGTCTATTCACACTATTGTAAACATATTTGCAGCACGTCTGCCTGCATTGCACACTCAAACTTTTTTAAACTCGGCCATTATACTAGCAAACACTCAGTGTACCTAGTTGTATCCTAAACGTGGCTATTGTACTTTTGTCTATTCACAGTATTGGAACGTTATTTGCAGCACGTCTGCCTGCATTGCACACTCAAACTTTTTTAAACTCAGCCATTATACTAGCAAACACTCACTGTACCAAGTTGTATCCTAAACGTGGCTATTGTACTTTTGTCTATTCACAGTATTGGAACGTTATTTGCAGCACGTCTGCCTGCATTGCACACTCAAACTTTTTTAAACTTATACTAGCAAACACTCAGTGTACCTAGTGGCATCCTAAACGTGGCTATTGTACTTTTGTCTATTCACACTATTGTAAACATATTTGCAGCATGTCTGCCTGCATTGCACACTCAAACTTTTTTAAACTCAGCCATTATACTAGCAAACACTCAGTGTACCTAGTTGTATCCTAAACGTGGCTATTGTACTTTTGTCTATTCACAGTATTGGAACGATATTTGCAGCACGTCTGCCTGCATTGCACACTCTAACTTTTTTAAACTCAGCCATTATACTAGCTGTCACGCTCCCCGGGTCCTCGGCTCCCCTCCCCGGGTCCTCTGCTCCGCTCCCCGGGTCCTCAGCTCCACTCCCCGGCTCACCTGCCACGCTCCCCGCTCTCCAGCCTCCGGTGCCCGTCCTTCCCAGGCCCCCTGGTCTCCGATCCCGGCGCCCGACGGCTTCCCAGGTCCTGGCCGGCTCCCCTGCGTCCTCCTCTCAGCTTCCTTCCCTGGCTTCTGGCACCCGGGCCGCGCGCATGCGCATTAGGGCGCGCGCGCGGTCACTGACCCTTTCTTAAAGGGCCAGCGTCCATTAACAGGAAATGATGCAAAACAGGTACAGGGTATAAAGGGGTTTATTGTCCAAGGGGGCGGGGCCTGATCTTCGTGTTTCCCAAGCTAGGAGTCAGGTCTCCTTGTGTTCTGTGAGATACTTACCTCTCTGTCTTGTAGAGCCGTGCCTGCCTCGCCATCCGGTCCTGACCGAATCCCGAACCCCGAACGCTGTCCATCTGCCATCCTGACAGTCCGTACCATCTCGGATCCCTGCGGTGACCCGTCATCACGCTCCAAAGGTTCCGGACCCCGCTTGACATCATCTCGGCTTCCGAACCTGAGCTGCGTCACCCGGACTACCACCAGTGACTCCGTGGTCCCAGGGACTTCTCCGTTATCCTCGTGTGCACGGACTGTTCTGCTGTCTATAGTGCTCCAGCTACCGGACCCCTTACCAACATCTAGGAGTTCGGCCCAGTGGATCCACCTCCTGGGTCTGCCCGTCCACCTGGCCCTGACAGTAAGATCAGGCCATGGATCCCGCTGCAGCACTAGCAGCCGTACAGGAGGAACTCCAACGCCAGCGTGAGACTCAGACCCGCATGCTGCAATTCATGTCTTCTGTGGACGCCCGCCTGAACACGCTACAAGCGGCAGTTACGTCTTCAGCATCCCGGGCTTCCACTAGTCAGTCCACGGCTCCAGCTCCCGTGGCGACATCTTCAGATACTTCCAGACTTCGTTTGGCCTCACCACCCCGGTACGCCGGAGACCCCAAGACCTGCAGGGGATTCTTAAACCAATGCTCCCTTCATTTCACGCAGCTGCCGCATTTGTTTGCCTCCGATCAAGCCAAGGTCGCCTTCATCATGTCCCATCTAGAGGGTGAGGCACTGGCGTGGATGAACCCCTTGTGGGAGAAGGGGGATCCTGTGACCACGAACATCCAGGAGTTCCTGCAGGCATTCCGTGGCACCTTTGATGAGCCCGGACGCGCCTCCGCGTCCGCTTCGTCTCTTCTCCGGTTACGTCAGGGGACTCTGACGGTGGGCCAATACGCCATCCGGTTTCGCACCTTGGCTTCGGAACTCGGGTGGAACAACGAGGCCCTAACCGCCGCCTTCTGGGAAGGACTCTCGGGGCGAATTAAAGACGAGCTGGCGGGTCGTGACGTACCGACCATCCTGGATGCCCTGATCGCCCTAGCGACTCGAGTGGACATTCGTTTTCAGGAGCGATCCAAGGAAGTGTCCCATGAGAGACGTCCGGTACGGCATTCCTCTCCTCCGCAGAAGCCCGCCGTACTTCAGTCATCGACAGCTGGGCTTCCCATTCACGAGCCCATGCAGATCGACAGAGTGCGGCAGTCTGAACTACGTCGAGCTGAGCGGCTCGCCAAGGGCCTCTGCTTTTACTGCGGAGAGGACACACACCTGCTACGCTCCTGTCCAGAGAGGCCGGGAAACTCCAAAGCCTAGGGTTGGTAGGAGAGGCCACCCTAGGTGCTGGGACTCTCTCAGACCCGGTTACGTGGACTGTGCAAGTGACAACGGGAGAGACGCGGTTCACGGCTGAGGCATACCTCGATTCCGGGGCAGCAGGCAATTTCATCCAGCAGGCCACGGTGGACAAGTACCAGGTGCCTGTTACTCCACTCGACAAGCCCCTCGTGATTGCCTCTGTGGATGGGAGACCCCTCTCTGACACCATCTCCTGGATCACCAAGCCGGTGGAACTGCGTATCGGTGCCCTGCACACCGAGAACATCGCTTTCTACGTCCTCCCACACATGTCCCATCAAATCCTGCTGGGACTTCCCTGGTTACGGACACACGAACCGTCAGTCAGCTGGGGCACTGGCGAAATCACCCGATGGGGCTCTTCATGCCATGAGAAGTGCCTGAAGACTATACAACCCATCCGACGACCTCCGGTTCCAGAGAACCTACCGGGGCTGCCCTTGGCCTATTGGTCCTTTGCAGACGTCTTTGATAAAAAGGAATCCGAGGTACTTCCGCCACATCGTCCTTACGATTGTGCCATCGACCTGCTCCCTGGAACAACACCACCTCGAGGACGGATATATCCATTGTCTCCAGCCGAAACAAGGGCCATGTCTACTTACATCACAGAGAGCCTGGCAAGGGGATTCATTCGGAGATCCTCCTCTCCTGCTGGAGCAGGTTTCTTCTTCGTCAAGAAGAAAGAGGGCGACTTACGCCCATGCATAGACTACCGGGGTTTGAATCAAATCACCGTAAAAAACAAGTACCCTCTGCCGCTCATCCCCGAATTGTTTGACCGGCTTAGAGGAGCTCGTGTGTTCACCAAGCTGGATCTTCGGGGTGCTTACAATCTGGTACGCATCCGCTCTGGGGACGAATGGAAGACCGCGTTCAATACGCGCGATGGGCACTATGAATACTGCGTGATGCCCTTCGGCCTGTGTAACGCCCCAGCCGTCTTTCAAGAACTGGTGAACGACGTTTTCCGGGACCTTCTTTACGTCTGTGTAGTAGTGTATCTGGATGACATCCTTGTCTTCTCACCGGACCTCCAGACCCACAGAGAGAACGTACAACTGGTTCTACAAAGACTGAGAGAGAATCGCCTGTACGCCAAGTACGAGAAGTGTGTCTTTGAGCAGTCTTCTCTCCCCTTCCTGGGGTACATCATCTCTGATACTGGACTACAGATGGATCCAAAGAAGGTCTCCTCCATTCTCAACTGGCCTCCTCCTTCTGGACTGAAGGCAATCCAACGCTTCCTGGGATTCGCCAACTACTACCGCCAGTTCATCCCTCACTTCTCTGCTCTGACTGCTCCTCTCTCCGCTTTGACCAGGAAAGAGGCTAATCCCAAGGACTGGTCCCCGGCGGCCGACGCCGCGTTTGGCTCTCTGAAGCGGGCATTTGCCTCCTCTCCTGTACTCCACCGTCCGGAGTTAAACCGCCAGTTCACCCTGGAGGTGGATGCCTCCTCCTCAGGAGCCGGAGCAGTGCTCATGCAGAAGTACTCCTCCGGGAAGATGGTGACTTGCGGATTCTTCTCCAAGAGCTTCTCAGCGCCTGAACGCAACTACACCATCGGTGACCGAGAGCTCTTGGCAGTCAAACTGGCTCTGGAGGAATGGCGCTACCTTCTAGAGGGAGCAGTGTACCCCGTGATCATTTACACGGACCACAAGAACCTGGAATACCTGCGGTCTGCTCAGCGACTGAACCCACGGCAAGCCAGGTGGTCCTTATTCTTTGTCAGGTTTGATTTCCAGCTCCATTTCCGACCCGCGGACAAGAATGTACGCGCTGATGCCTTGTCCAGGTCTTTCATGCCCATGGAGCAGGAGGAAGAGACTACCCAACCCATCATCTGTCCTAGCAAAATCATTCCGGTGGCCCCTGTCACCCTTGCCCAGATACCGCCCGGGAAGACCTATGTCTCTGAGACAGACAGGCAAAAAGTGTTACACTGGGGTCATGCCTCGAAAACAGCCGGTCATGCTGGTCAGAAGAGAACTTGGAGTGCGATTGTACGTCACTACTGGTGGCCATCCCTTCGCACGGACGTCGCTGCTTTTGTCTCTGCCTGCTCCTCTTGTGCCAGGAACAAGACGCCCAAACACCTGCCATATGGCCGTCTTCTGCCTCTGCCGATACCCTCAGTTCCGTGGCAACACATAGCGATGGACTTTATTACGGACTTGCCATTGTCCTCCGGGCACACAGTCATATGGGTCGTGGTGGATCGGTTCTCTAAAATGGCTCATTTCGTCCCTATGGCAGGACTGCCCTCTGCTCAAGAACTCGCGGATGCCTATATACATCACATCTTCCGCTTGCATGGCTTTCCATTACACATCGTATCCGACAGAGGAACTCAGTTCACCTCCCGCTTCTGGAGGGCTCTCTGCAAACATCTGGGAGTGACTCTGGACTTTTCATCTGCATACCATCCTCAGTCTAATGGCCAAGTGGAGAGGGTCAATCAAATCTTGACCTCTTTTTTACGTCACTATGTCAACGCCCATCACGACGACTGGTCCACGCTTCTTCCTTGGGCTGAATTCTCCCATAACCACCACATCAGTGAGTCGTCCTCCAGCTCTCCCTTCCATGTCGTTTACGGACTCCAGCCCTCCGTCCCATTGCCGGTATCCCCTTCTTCGGATGTCCCTGCTGCTGATACTGTAGCCCGTGACTTTGCAACCATTTGGGACTCTGTCAAGGCGTCCCTTGGGCGTGCTTCCCTACGGATGAAACGACACGCAGACAAGAGACGTCTGGACCCTCCGTGTTTCTCTCCTGGAGATCTCGTCTGGCTTGCTTCCAAGTACGTCCGCTTGAAGATACCATCATACAAGCTGGGTCCTCGCTACATCGGGCCGTTTAAAGTCCTCAACAAGATCAATGAGGTCTCCTACAAGCTACAGCTCCCGGCCACGATGAGGATACCCAACTCATTCCACGTCTCCCTGCTCAAGCCGGTTGTCCTTGGTCCCTTCTCCGCTGCTGCCAGTCCGGCTCCTCCACCTATTGCCGATGACGACATCTATGCGGTAAGGGATATCATGGCCATGAAGACCGTACGGGGTCGACAGTTCTTCCTGGTGGACTGGGAGGGGTATGGTCCTGAGGATAGGTCCTGGGAGCCCAGGGAGAACGTGGGCACTCCTCTGATCCGTGCCTTCATGTCCCGGTTGCGGGGAGGGGGGCGTGGGGGGGGGTACTGTCACGCTCCCCGGGTCCTCGGCTCCCCTCCCCGGGTCCTCTGCTCCGCTCCCCGGGTCCTCAGCTCCGCTCCCCGGCTCACCTGCCACGCTCCCCGCTCTCCAGCCTCCGGTGCCCGTCCTTCCCAGGCCCCCTGGTCTCCGATCCCGGCGCCCGACGGCTTCCCAGGTCCTGGCCGGCTCCCCTGCGTCCTCCTCTCAGCTTCCTTCCCTGGCTTCTGGCACCCGGGCCGCGCGCATGCGCATTAGGGCGCGCGCGCGGTCACTGACCCTTTCTTAAAGGGCCAGCGTCCATTAACAGGAAATAATGCAAAACAGGTACAGGGTATAAAGGGGTTTATTGTCCAAGGGGGCGGGGCCTGATCTTCGTGTTTCCTAAGCTAGGAGTCAGGTCTCCTTGTGTTCTGTGAGATACTTACCTCTCTGTCTTGTAGAGCCGTGCCTGCCTCGCCATCCGGTCCTGACCGAATCCCGAACCCCGAACGCTGTCCATCTGCCATCCTGACAGTCCGTACCATCTCGGATCCCTGCGGTGACCCGTCATCTCGCTCCAAAGGTTCCGGACCCCGCTTGACATCATCTCGGCTTCCGAACCTGAGCTGCGTCACCCGGACTACCACCAGTGACTCCGTGGTCCCAGGGACTTCTCCGTTATCCTCGTGTGCACGGACTGTTCTGCTGTCTATAGTGCTCCAGCTACCGGACCCCTTACCAACATCTAGGAGTTCGGCCCAGTGGATCCACCTCCTGGGTCTGCCCGTCCACCTGGCCCTGACACTAGCAAACACTCACTGTACCTAGTTGTATCCTAAACGTGGCTATTGTACTTTTGTCAATTCACAGTATTGGAACGTTATTTGCAGCACGTCTGCCTGCATTGCACACTCAAACTTTTTTAAACTCAGCCATTATACTAGCAAACACTCACTGTACCTAGTTGTATCCTAAACGTGGCTATTGTACTTTTGTCAATTCACAGTATTGGAACGATATTTGCAGCACGTCTGCCTGCATTGCACACTCTAACTTTTTTAAACTCAGCCATTATACTAGCAAACACTCACTGTACCTAGTTGTATCCTAAACGTGGCTATTGTACTTTTATCTATTCACAGTATTGGAACGTTATTTGCAGCACGTCTGCCTGCATTGCACACTCAAACTTTTTTAAACTCAGCCATTATACTAGCAAACACTCACTGTACCTAGTTGTATCCTAAACGTGGCTATTGTACTTTTGTCTATTCACAGTATTGGAACGATATTTGTAGCACCTCTGCCTGCATTGCACACTCTAACTTTTTTAAACTAAGCCATTATACTAGCAAACACTCAGTGTACCTAGTGGCATCCTAAACGTGGCTATTGTACTTTTGTCAATTCACAGTATTGGAACGTTATTTGCAGCACGTCTGCCTGCATTGCACACTCTAACTTTTTTAAACTCAGCCATTATACTAGCAAACACTCACTGTACCTAGTTGTATCCTAAACGTGGCTATTGTACTTTTGTCAATTCACAGTATTGGAACGTTATTTGCAGCACGTCTGCCTGCATTGCACACTCTAACTTTTTTAAACTCAGCCATTATACTAGCAAACACTTACTGTACCTAGTTGTATCCTAAACGTGGCTATTGTACTTTTGGCTATTCACAGTATTGGAACGATATTTGCAGCACGTCTGCCTGCATTGCACACTCTAACTTTTTTAAACTCAGCCATTATACTAGCAAACACTCACTGTACCTAGTTGTATCCTAAACGTGGCTATTGTACTTTTGTCAATTCACAGTATTGGAACGTTATTTGCAGCACGTCTGCCTGCATTGCACACTCAAACTTTTTTAAACTCAGCCATTATACTAGCAAACACTCAGTGTACCTAGTGGCATCCTAAACGTGGCTATTGTACTTTTGTCTATTCACACTATTGTAAACATATTTGCAGCATGTCTGCCTGCATTGCACACTCAAACTTTTTTAAACTCAGCCATTATACTAGCAAACACTCAGTGTACCTAGTTGTATCCTAAACGTGGCTATTGTACTTTTGTCTATTCACAGTATTGGAACGATATTTGCAGCACGTCTGCCTGCATTGCACACTCTAACTTTTTTAAACTCAGCCATTATACTAGCAAACACTCAGTGTACCTAG
Source organism: Anomaloglossus baeobatrachus (assembly GCF_048569485.1). NCBI lineage: Eukaryota > Metazoa > Chordata > Amphibia > Anura > Aromobatidae > Anomaloglossus > Anomaloglossus baeobatrachus. The sequence goes on along the minus strand of NC_134362.1, from coordinate 139,409,604 downwards.
TGGCATCCTAAACGTGGCTATTGTACTTTTGTCTATTCACACTATTGTAAACATATTTGCAGCATGTCTGCCTGCATTGCACACTCAAACTTTTTTAAACTCAGCCATTATACTAGCAAACACTCAGTGTACCTAGTTGTATCCTAAACGTGGCTATTGTACTTTTGTCTATTCACAGTATTGGAACGATATTTGCAGCACGTCTGCCTGCATTGCACACTCTAACTTTTTTAAACTCAGCCATTATACTAGCAAACACTCACTGTACCTAGTTGTATCGTAAACGTGGCTATTGTACTTTTGTCTATTCACACTATTGTAAACATATTTGCAGCATGTCTGCCTGCATTGCACACTCAAACTTTTTTAAACTCAGCCATTATACTAGCAAACACTCAGTGTACCTAGTTGTATCCTAAACGTGGCTATTGTACTTTTGTCTATTCACAGTATTGGAACGTTATTTGCAGCACGTCTGCCTGCATTGCACACTCTAACTTTTTTAAACTCAGCCATTATACTAGCAAACACTCACTGTACCTAGTTGTATCCTAAACGTGGCTATTGTACTTTTGTCAATTCACAGTATTGGAACGTTATTTGCAGCACGTCTGCCTGCATTGCACACTCTAACTTTTTTAAACTCAGCCATTATACTAGCAAACACTCACTGTACCTAGTTGTATCCTAAACGTGGCTATTGTACTTTTGTCTATTCACACTACTGCAAATCTATGTGCAGCACCTCTGCATGACAACTCCTGCTCTGTTTTTAATAAGCTATAATGATAGCACAAAATACTGCCATTTAGTGGCATCATAGAACTGGCTGTTGTATTCCATTAGTGCCCCACTGGTGACAAGCTATTTCTAGCACCTCTACATCACACCCTCATGCACATTTTGATACGCTAATGTTATAGCAAACTCATGGAATTCATTGCTGCATTTCATAATTCGGAGGGATAGAAAGTCAGGCTTCCTTTATCTTTTCCTTCTGTTCATAGACAGCATCTCCAAGACAAATTTCCCCTCCACGTCTAAGTGTGGAGAGTCAGCTAGTGCGCATGCGTGTGCCGATGTACCCCAGCTGCAGCATAATTACAGTGTTTCGCGTAGTGAGTATGCTCAGCCTGACTGTGTTATTCCTGACGCTAAGTCTTCTTTTCGGGATACAGCGCATGCTCCCACACTAAGTGTGAAAAGCCTCTTTGCACAGGTGCTTGCATTCCGTGCCGGGTCTAAGTCATGTTTTGTGCCTAGACACCATGCTAAAGCTGATAGTCTTTTTTCAGAGACTGTATTTCATGCTACTGAGCATGCTCAGGCACTTCCTGCATCAGAGACTAGGTCCGGTAATGAACTCTTTGGCCCTGGCCCTGATGTGGGGGTCCCATATAGACCACAGGGCATCAGGTGTCCTCCCAAATGGCTTGCAGAGGCCCACACCTATGACTTGTCACCGCATTATTGATGGTCAGACGATGACTGGTGAGGTGTTTGGGTCATGGCAGCCAAGAGGTCATAATTGAAGTTGCGTTTCCAAATAGGACGCTAGTTATGCCACTGATGACGTGTCACTCTACTTTTGTCTCCAGGAGGTGCATTGTGGTTCACCCTGGTTTGGGGCGGACCCAGGTTATAAAAGGGGCTGGAGCCAACAAGGAGGTGCGCAGTCTTCTATTATGCTCCGAAAGAGCACACCTCCATGTGTTGAACCCATTGCGGCTTTAGGCCAGAGGTAGGCAGGGATAGGGTGGTGGATGCAGGCCACCACCACAGTTGGTAACGCAGAACGGTTAAGACCAGCTCCTGTCCTAACAGTCCTGCTTGTGCAGCCCAGTGGCATTAACAGGCCTGCTGCTGCTGATGCGCCTGCTGTCCACAGGTGTGGCCCCTACGCACACGGTCAGCGTACTCAATGGCCCCTGTGTTGTTAACAGGGAGTTCCTGGGCTGGGTGGGCATGTGGACCCTGTGACGCTAACAGGGCTCACAGTCTCCAGATCCGAATGGCGTCTAACTCGGTTCAGGCTACTATTAGTTTCATAGCCACACAGCTCTGTATCCTCCACCAAACCTTCAAGTTGCCAACCTCTCCTTTTCCAACTGGGAGCACGGTGGACACTGACTGCTGATGGGGATATATACCTTTCTCTTTCTTTTCTTATTAATTTTCGTTATATAGCGGTCACAGATTATATACCACTTTATCCAAATCTGCCAGTCCCACTGTAACAGATGTTGTTTCTTCAGCAAATGTTACAGTTGCTTAACCACCAAATCCCTGGACCAAAACTTTTTTCCCCTTTCCAACACACCTGTTCCCCTTTCCAACAGCATCTGTCCTTTTTCAACTCATTTTGGGATATGACCAAAAGTGCAACTGTGCAGGGACACCGTACTCAACGCCATCTCAGCACAGCAGCCATCCCTCGGTCCCTCCCATGTGGACAAGTAAAAGACCATTTCCTCCTATCCATGACAAAGCGTTGAGATTCACTCTGTGCAGCACTGGTGTTTAGTGGAAAAGTAGATCTAAGATTGCGTACCACATTCTGCAGATACTCCTGTATACGTGCGTCTATTTCTATGGCAGGAATTAGTTCGCCAAATTTTGTCTTGTACCGGGGATCTAACAGTGTGGCAACCCAGTATTCAGGATTACTTCAAATTCATACAATCCGAGGGTTATGTAGGTAGTGCAGCAAGAAGGCGCTCATGTGTCTTGTGCATCCAGGAGGACCAAGTCCTTGGTGTGTTGGTGGCAGAGAGGTGAGAATCGTGCATCCTTCCTCTGCCCTTTACCCACAACCTCGCACAACCGAAATGTGAGCAAGCTCTCACTCATCTGCTGAGTCTTCCATGCCCATCGCCAGTTCGTCCTCCATTTCTTCATGGGCTCCTGCACTTTCATCAACACTTTTTGCTGATACTATGCGCCCTTGTTAATCCCTCTCCCTCACCATGACTGCCGCATAGGTGCCGCTGACCATCTGGACCTCGTAGATCTTGTTATCCCTTCCGCATATGACTCCTCCTGTACTTCCTCCCCTTCCTCTTGTCCCAACACCTGACTCCGAATAATAATTACAGTGTGCTCCATCATGTAGATGACCAGAATTGTCACGCTGAGAATGACATTGCCAGTGCTAAACATCTTCGTCGACATTTATGAACTGTGTAGCAGTGTGCATAGGTCCTTGATCTGACACCACTCCAGCAGCGTGATCTGCACCACCTCTTTATCAAGTTATCCCAGGCTATATGTCATACCGTATTTCAGCAGGGCTCTGCGGTGCTGCCACACACGCTGCAACATGTGCAGATTCCAATTCCTGCATGTCGGAACATCGCATTTCCGGCGTTTAACTGCCAGACCCTAAGACTTCCGGAGTGATGAAAGTTGTGGAGCTGCTGTGTGCGCACGATGGAAGTGAGCACATAGCGAGCGTGCACGCTGCACAAGGCCATGTAGGCCGTGATGGTGTTTTAAAAATTGCTGGAGAATCCGATTCAACACGTGAGCCATACAAGGCACGTGTGTCACATTGCCCTGAGGATGGCCCGCAGCCAGGTTTGCATCATTGCCGCACACGGCTGTTAAGTCACCAACGGAGTCCGCTCCGGCAATTTGTACTCCAGTCGCCAGGTGACAACGTGTTCCTTTCATGCATAGTGCTGATGATGGGAGAGGAGTCGATGCCAGCGGCGCAGGTGGACGCAGGTTATGCTCACCCACTGGGCTGCATTACCTTGACAGATGCAGAATCTCTGGCTGAATGTAGCTGGTGGGTATCTCACAGATGAAATACCATCATTCAGCTACAACCAATGTGAAGACACCACACCCTTTTTTATGCCCATCCTGTCTGCAGACCACTGCAAGACATAGCTATGAACCTCTGGTTAATTTTACCCCCAGTTCAGTTTTATGATTTTGTGTGCTTGTTACCTGACTACTTTTCCTGCTTGCTGTTTATGTACCTTGTTGGCCGATCCGCATTTCACCTCTGCTTGTTTTCTGATTAAGTCATGGCCGTCCCATTCTGTTCCTGTTCCTCAATTAATGTTTTGACTCTGCCTGACTACTATTCTCTGGAATAGCGGTGTGACTCACATTTCCCATACATTTCAAAGTAAAACTTTGACCGCCTGATGGCATTGAGCTCTGCTGCCAGCATAGTAAGGAGGTGTGTGGTAGTCCTTGTGCGCAGTTGCAAGGAAGGGTGGCCTGACCACACAGGGTTTGCGCCAAGGTGGAGGACCCACACGAGGTTGAAGAGGCAGAAGCAGTGTATTAACTTCTACATACAGAACAAGGATTGAAACAACTCGTGGGGACGGCAAGACTTGTACAGCAGACCCTTCTCCATCTCTCACCATAGTTTGCCAGTGCCCAGTCAGCGACATGTAACGTCCCTATCCATGCTTACTGGTCCAAGTATCGGTGGTGAAATGCACCTGTTCACACACAGAGTTTCTCAAGGAAGCGGTGATGTTGTGTGCGACATGCTGGTGTAGCGCAGGCACACCTTTCTTAGAGAAGTAGTGGCGACTGGGCATCTGGTACTGGGGCACAGTGACAGACATAAGGTCTCTAAAATCCTGTGTGTCCACCATGCGGAAAGGCAGCATTTCGGTAGCCAACAGCTTACAGAGGGATAGAGTCAACCTCTTAGCTTTGTCATGGGTCGCAGGAAGTGGCCTTTTATTTGACCACATCTGAGGGACAGAGATCTGGCTAACCGTTCTTTCTTCCTCTGACATCTCCCCCCAACCTCTTTCAACTGAAATTTGACCAAGCTCCCCCTCATCTGCTGAGTCTTCCATGTCCATGGACAGTTCGTCCTCCATATCTTCATGTCCTCCTGCACCTTCCTCAACATCTCTCCTGCTACCATGCGCCCTTGTTGATCCCTGTCCCCCATGGTCCCATGCCTGCCGCGTTGGTGATGATGAACGTCTGGACCTTGGTGATGTTGTTGTGTCTTGCGCATATGAATCCTCCTGTAGTTCCTCCCCTTCCTGTTGTCCCACCCCCTGACTCCGAATAGTGTTTAGCGTGTGCTCCAGCATGTAAATGACTGGAATCGTCATGATGATAATGGCATTGTCAGCGCTAAACATATTCGTCGCCATGTCGAAACTGTGCAGAAGGGTGCATAGGTCCTTGATCTGAGATCACTCCATCAGGGTGATCTGCCCCACCTCTGCATCTCGTTGGCCCAGGCTATACGTCATGACGTATTGCACCATGGCTCTGCGGTGCTGCCACAGTCGCTGTAACATGTGGAGAGTTGAATTCCAGCGTGTCGCCACATCGCATTTCAGGCGATGAACCGGCAGGCCGAAAGACTTCTGGAGCGATGCAAGTCGCTCAGCTGCGGCGCTTGAACGGCGGAAGTGAGCAGACAGTTTTCGTGCCCTGTTCAGAAGGCCATCTAGGCCGGGATAGTGTGTTAAAAATTGCTGGACGACAAGGTTCAACACGTGAGCCATACAAGGTACGTGTGTCACCTTGCCCAGGTGAAGTGCCGCACCCAGGTTTGCAGCATTGTCGCACACGGCCTTACCAGGCTGCAGGTTGAGTGGAGACAACCATTTATGAAACTCGGACCGCAGAGCTGACCACAACTCCTCAGCTGTGTGACTCTTATTCCCAAGACATGTCAAGCTAAAGACCGCCTGATGCCGTTGCGCTCTGCTGCCAGCATAGTAATGAGGGTTGCGTGATTCCTTCTGCGCAGTGAGAACGCTGGTGGCCTGACCAGGCAGGCTTGGGGTGGAGGTGGAGGACCCAGATGAGGTGGAGGATGCAGAAGCAGTGGCGGAACTTGGACAGACAGAGGATTGACACACAAGTCGTGTGGACGGCAAGACTTGTGCAGCAGACCCTTCACCATCTATCACCATAGTTACCCAGTGGCCAGTCAGCGACATGAAACGTCCCTGTCCATGCTTACTGGTCCAAGTATCGGTGGTGAAATGCACCCGTTCACACACAGAGTTTCTCAAGGAAGCGGTGATGTTGTGTGTGACATGCTGGTGTAGCGCGGGCACACCTTTCTTAGAGAAGTAGTGGCGACTAGGCATCTGGTACTGGGGCACAGCGACAGACATAAGGTCTCTAAAATCCTGTGTGTCCACTAGGCGGAAAGGCAGCATTTCGGTAGCCAACAGCTTACAGAGGGATAGAGTCAACCTCTTAGCTTTGTCATGGGTCGCAGGAAGTGGCCTTTTATTTGACCACATCTGAGGGACAGAGATCTGGCTGCTGTGTGTAGACGGTGTTGAGTAGGGTGTCCCTGGAAAAATGCAGGTTTGTGAGGAAAGTGCAGGCGGAGACATGATGTTGCCTTCATCCAACGTTGGTGCTATCGATGTTTGAGAGAGCTGTACACAATCACTTGTTTCCCCTTCCAAACCAACTGACGACCTACCAAGCAAACTGCCTGTTGCGGTTACAGTGGTGGAAGTTGTGGGTGGAAAAACAGGTGTGACAGCTGTCCCCACAGTCCTAGAAGATGACGAGCGCGCGGATGCACTGGAAGGGGCAGGCGGTGGATGGTTGGCTCCGCTAGGCCGCATTGCAGCACGGTGAGCTTCCCACCAGGCCATATGATATTTATTCATGTGACGATTCATGGAAGAAGTTGTCAAACTGCTGAGGTTTTGACCTCTACTAAGATAACCATGCCAAATGTTACAGATCACATAATTAGGGCGATCTTTTTTTATGTCAAAAAAGGACCAGGCTAGGCAAGGCTTAGAGGCCATGCGACCTGTTGATCCACCCCGAATAATGCTCAGAGGCAGAGTGTTGGCTGAGGATGCAGTTGTAGACGTGCTACCAGTGCTCCGACTGTGTCCAGGAAGGCGCAAGGTTACTTCGACGTCGGTTGCATCCTCCTCCACCGCCTCTGTTGACCTCCTCGAGTGTCTGACTGTGGGTTGACAGTAGGTGGGATCTAGGACTTCATCATCAATTGTTGTGTTTGCACTCCCCTCCCCCTCAGACAGAGCCTCTTCTTGCCCTGACCGAATATTTAAGTTGTCATCCCAATCGGGTATCTGCGTCTCATCTTCATCAGTATGTTCCTCATTGTCTATAACCACATTTGTTGGAAAGGCAGCATTTTGGTAGCCAACAGTTTGCAGATGATGAAAGTCAACCTCCAAGCCATGTCATGCCCTTCTAAAAGCATGTAAAACACAGCGAGGGGACTCCAACCACAGTCTCCCTCGTTTCCACTAACTGGGCCACACACACCCCACTTGACTGGCATCGGTTGAGCCCCCTTTTGAAAAAGAAAAAGATGCTTTGCATAAAGCACTCTCAAAAATACGCGTGCCTTTCCCATCCCCTGGCTGACCCAGGGGAAGAAAAGTCCTCTGAGAGCCATGACTTGTTCATCTTGGTTCTTTTAGAGACACAGCGAGGGGACTCCAACCACAGTCTCCCTCGTTTCCACTAACTGGGCCACACACACCCCACTTGACTGGCATCGGTTGAGCCCCCTTTTGAAAAAGAAAAAGATGCTTTGCATGAAGCACTCTCAAAAATACGCGTGCCTTTCCCGTCCCCTGGCTGACCCAGGGGAAGAAAAGTCCTCTGAGAGCCATGATTTGTTCATTTTGGGTCTTTTAGAAACACAGCGAGGGGACTCCAACCACAGTCTCCCTCGTTTCCACTAACTGGGCCACACACACCCCACTTGACTGGCATCGGTTGAGCCCCCTTTTGAAAAAGAAAAAGATGCTTTGCATGAAGCACTCTCAAAAATACGCGTGCCTTTCCCGTCCCCTGGCTGACCCAGGGGAAGAAAAGTCCTCTGAGAGCCATGACTTGTTCATCTTGGTTCTTTTAGAGACACAGCGAGGGGACTCCAACCACAGCCTCCTTCGTTGCCACTAACTGGGCCACACACACCCCACTTGACTGGCATCGGTTGAGCCCCCTTTTGAAAAAGAAAAAGATGCTTTGCATGAAGCACTCTCAAAAATACGCGTGCCTTTCCCGTCCCCTGGCTGACCCAGGGGAAGAAAAGTCCTCTGAGAGCCATGATTTGTTCATTTTGGGTCTTTTAGAAACACAGCGAGGGGACTCCAACCACAGTCTCCCTCGTTTCCACTAACTGGGCCACACACACCCCACTTGACTGGCATCGGTTGAGCCCCCTTTTGAAAAAGAAAAAGATGCTTTGCATGAAGCACTCTCAAAAATACGCGTGCCTTTCCCGTCCCCTGGCTGACCCAGGGGAAGAAAAGTCCTCTGAGAGCCATGACTTGTTCATCTTGGTTCTTTTAGAGACACAGCGAGGGGACTCCAACCACAGTCTCCCTCGTTTCCACTAACTGGGCCACACACACCCCACTTGACTGGCATCGGTTGAGCCCCCTTTTGAAAAAGAAAAAGATGCTTTGCATGAAGCACTCTCAAAAATACGCGTGCCTTTCCCATCCCCTGGCTGACCCAGGGGAAGAAAAGTCCTCTGAGAGCCATGATTTGTTCATTTTGGGTCTTTTAGAAACACAGCGAGGGGACTCCAACCACAGTCTCCCTTGTTTCCACTAACTGGGCCACACACACCCCACTTGACTGGCATCGGTTGAGCCCCCTTTTGAAAAAGAAAAAGATGCTTTGCATGAAGCACTCTCAAAAATACGCGTGCCTTTCCCGTCCCCTGGCTGACCCAGGGGAAGAAAAGTCCTCTGAGAGCCATGATTTGTTCATTTTGGGTCTTTTAGAAACACAGCGAGGGGACTCCAACCACAGTCTCCCTCGTTTCCACTAACTGGGCCACACACACCCCACTTGACTGGCATCGGTTGAGCCCCCTTTTGAAAAAGAAAAAGATGCTTTGCATGAAGCACTCTCAAAAATACGCGTGCCTTTCCCGTCCCCTGGCTGACCCAGGGGAAGAAAAGTCCTCTGAGAGCCATGACTTGTTCATCTTGGTTCTTTTAGAGACACAGCGAGGGGACTCCAACCACAGTCTCCTTCGTTGCCACTAACTGGGCCACACACACCCCACTTGACTGGCATCGGTTGAGCCCCCTTTTGAAAAAGAAAAAGATGCTTTGCATGAAGCACTCTCAAAAATACGCGTGCCTTTCCCGTCCCCTGGCTGACCCAGGGGAAGAAAAGTCCTCTGAGAGCCATGTCCACATTGTCAGTGGACAGACGCGTGTGCTTATCTGCCAGCAGACCACCAGCAGCACTGAAGACAGGTTCCGAGAGAACGCTGGCTGCAGGACATGACAAGATCCCCAAGGCGTACGTGGCGAGCTCAGGCAATTTATCCAGATTGGAAGCCTAAAATGAGCAGGGCTCAAGTTGCACAATAATGGAATCGATGTTTCCTTGCATATACTCATATATCTGTGTGTCCTCCTCTTTTTCCTTGTCCAGCTCTTTTGTTTTCACATGAGTATATGTCCTTGTCACTTTCCCATGTGTTGTGAGTTGTTTGTCACCTTTTGGACACCTTTGAGGGTGTTTTCTAGGTGTTTTTCTGTGTTTGTGATTGCCTGCCATTGTTTCCTATGCAGTTCGAGTTCGGTTCGTCGAACGTTCGACGAGCCGAACTCGAACGGGAGCTCCGTTCGGCGAACCGACCTCGAGCCGAACCGGGACCAGTTCGCTCATCTCTACTCATAGGGTCTGCAGGAAGTACCTGGGCACCTGAGCGGGTATCCTGGGGCCCGCTCAGGTGCGGTTGCTGCCTTGGAAATGATTGCCTCAGAGATCCAGGCCCTCCACGATCGGCTCCACAACGTGATCTGTTCCCTTGCAGTCGACGGGACTCTGGACATGCGGAGGTCGGTGCTGTAGGGGCTTGAACCTGAGCAGACCTGAGATCCTGCACTTGCTGTGTAAGTCCATGTACCAGGCCAGAAAGGGTGTGCACCTGATTCAGCACAGCATGGAGAGAATCCATTTTTTATTTTTTTGTTTTTTTTGTTTAGTGGGCCAGAGATAATGTAACACCTGTCTGGATAAACAGACTCAGGTAGGATGTAATGGACAGACTAGAGGGAAGCCCCTCACCAAGCAGGACCCCAGGACCCTGAAACCCTTTAACCCCTATACAGGGATTTGGGATTACACAGGGAATTGGAGATCTCTACCCGTGGAAGGCTGCAGTCCGATGAGAGTAGTCGTCAGGCAGGGTTGTTAGAGAAGCCATTTTGTCTCTTTTTCAGTTAGTTCAAAGTTCGTTATATTCGTGCACATATGGGTTTTTGACCGGTTGTGCAACCAGGAATGAGTAATTGATGTTCTATTCCACATCTGCTATTGCTATGATTATCAATTCCACATCTGCTATTTGCTATGATTATCACTAAGTCCCTAGAATTGTTATTCTTTTTGTTTATATACTCCTCTTGGAATACGTAGTTTGTGTTACAAGGTTTGATTGATCACATCCCTTGAACGCTTTTTGTTATGATAAACTATATCTCTTTTGGCCTTGAAACATTATCCTTTCCTTATGTGGTAATATATTCTTTAGAGCCTGGAAATGACTATATTTGGTATCTATCTAAAGTTGTGTAATCATATCACATGTCTCATATTGTGTAATCAACTTGAAAGGTATAAGAACCTTCGTATATCCATTATTAAAACCAGAGTATTTGATACACTACGGACTTGTTTTGTCTTGGTGTGTTAACCGTTACTCTCACGACCGGCCGATCCTTATCATCTACCTGAGAAGGTATAGAGCAGCGGCTCTAACAGCTTGGAGGCCCTCCAGCGAGTACTGCTCACGAATTTTCCCCTTTACCACCTTCCAGGACTGAACATATTTCTCTCCCCTCGCTTTGAACTGACACTTCATTCCCGGGTAAGTTGAGCCTTTGTTCTCAATCTGTTGTCTCTTCCAAGAGGGGGTAGGAGGCACGGATCAGTCCTGGGGGGTCAGCAACAAGAAAATAATCATTCCTCAGGTAGTTTATGTTGTTTGTCTTGTTTGTTTTGTCTGTATAATTTGTTTATATTTTTACTTTTGTTTAAGTACTATGTTAATGCTATTTTTCTAATGCTTATTTTCAATTCACACGCCTTGACCTTTTGCTTGCTTTATTGCTTTATTGGGATCCCGTCTAATAATTGCTGTCTTGCTTTAAGCTGCTAATTTTTGCCTTTCTGACGTGTATATAGTTCCTTTCTCTGTTCTGCTGTGAGACAGAAAACAGAGGAAGAAGGGGGTAGACTGGAGTGGAGTGAGGCAGAGGAGCTGCGTGCTGCTTTCAAAAAAGGAACAGCAGAACAGGGACAGAATCGGCAGGCAAAGGCGTAAACAGAAAACGTAGCAGTGGTCAGATCCGGGGCGGGCAGCAAGGTACAAAACAGCAGGCAGAAGGGTAGTCAACAACAAGCAAGTCAGCGCACAGGAATCACAAAACAAACAGCACATGAGCCAGAATCAGAACTATCTCTGGCAGAGGCCAGCAGACAGGAGGGGGAATAAGAAGGGTGTGGTGTCTTCCCATTAGCTGTAGCTGAATGATGGTACTGGTACTTCAGCTGGGAGACACCCGCCACCTACAGTTAGCCAGCGGTACTGCAGATCCCAAGATAACCCAGCCCAGTGTATGATCGGAGCCTGCGCCCACCGGTGCTGCTGGCATCGACTCCTCTCCCATCACCAGCACCATCCACGGCAGGAACACTGCGTCGCCTGGCAATCGGAGCAGAAGTCACTGGAGCAGACTCCGGCGGTGACGTAACAAGAGCACACGGTTACCTCCCCTTCAGAACTATGTGTCCGCAATAGACGTGTTTACGCAATTAGTCTCAGAGGAGATAGAACATTTCTCCAAAAAACAACACGTTGATTTAACATCTTACGTGAAGAAACGGAGGCCCTTGTTGAGCTGGAACATGACCATGACATTGTCATAAAACCCTCGGATAAGGGAGACAATGTCGTAGTCACTGATTGGACCCAATACAGGGACATGTGTAGCTCTCTACTGAGAGACAAAACAGGGTATACCAAATTGGATTCAAACCTCACAAAACTCTTTTAGGACAACTGAAGACCCTCCTCCTAGATAAACTGAGCAGCAATCTCATCAGCAAGAGTGAGTATGAATTTATGTTACCTACCCACCCCGTCACATCCACTTTTTATTGTTTACCTAAAATCCATAAGGGTCTTAACCCTCTAAAAGGGAGGCCAATTGTGTCGGGAGTGGGTAGTCTCTGTCAAAATATTGGCATTTATCTTGATCAAGTTCTCAGCTCCTTTGTAAGTTCAGTTGAACTCTTTCACACGGGATACCATGGATTTACTTCGCAAACTAGAGGGAATTACTCTTGACCCAGACACCATTCTATGTAGCATTGATGTGGAATCCCTATATTCATCGATTATACATTCAATGGGACTCCAAGCGGTTGGTTACTTTCTGAGGACACGTGGATGCCAGTTTCAGCAACACAATGAATTTCTAATGCAGATCTTAGAATTCTGTCTTACAAATTTTTTTTTTCTTTTTGACAGACATGTCTACCACCATCTCAGGGGCACTGCAATGGGGAGCCCTTGCGCCCCCACGTACGCAAACCTGCTCCTGGGTTGGTGGGTGGAGGCATGTATATTTAGTGAGAATGGTCCGCCAGGCTGTGAGAACATAGCATTTTGGTCAAGATTTATTGACGATATTTTTGTGATATGGAAGGGTGATGCACAAAGTTTTGGTGAGTTTATGACTTGCCTCAATAACAATTCCATTGGCCTGTCATTCACAAGTGAAAGAATGCCACCCAACTCCCATTTCTCGATGTATTGCTCTCCAAGGACGAAAATGGCATCATCACAACAAAAACCTATAGAAAGCCCACCGCGACGAATTCACTCTTACACTGGGAGAGTAATCACCCTGTGCCCTTAAAATGTGGTATCCCTAAGGGCCAGTACTTAAGACTGAGGCGCAAATGCTCTAGTGACAGATTTTAGGGAACAATCAGCTGACTTGCGGAGACGCTTCAGAGAGAGGGGGTACCCGGACAACATTTTGAGAACGGCTTACCAGGAGGCAAGTAAAAGGGACAGGACGAGATTGTTGATCCCTTCCCCTTCATGGATCGATGAAAAGGAATTTCGGTTTATTACCACTTTCAGTAATGGGTCTCATGCTCTATTCAAAATCCTTAAAAAATATTGGTCTGTCCTTCAAATGGACTCTGATGTCGGTGATCTGGTGGGTGACGATCCCTGTCGTACTTACCGTCGGAATAAATCCTTACAGGATAGACTAGTACATCGTCATTTTGATCCACCAAAAAGCACCACCTGGCTCATCTCAAAAACGATGGTGTCCTTTAGATGCAGTGGGTGTGTGGCCTGCCCTGTTATTCTCACTGGCAGGAGTTTTGGGAGTACTAACACAGGACAAACTTTTTCAATCAGATCATTTATTAATTGCCGCACCATCGGAGTTGTCTTCTATAAAGCTACTTGTTCTTGTTCAATTGAGTATTTAGGGAAAGTAAAACGAGAACTGAGACGTAGAGTAGGGGAACACCTACTTGACATCATAAATAAAAGGGACACCCTCTTCTCGAAACATGTCAATTCTGCAGATGGAGGAAACACAAAGGGCCTTACATTTATGGGTATTGAGTCCATTACACCACCCGTTAGAGGTGTCAACTGGGATAAGCGCCTCCTGCAGAGGGAGGCCTATTGGATTTATACCCTCAAAACTCTGGGTCTGAATGAAACCCTTACTTTTATAGGGCAATATAGGGATCTCTATTATGATCCGGAACCATGAAAGACCACCACAAATCATTGGTAAAAGGTGACAAGAGCATTGGCAACTAAATGGCCACCATCCCCTTACTAACCATCAACAATAGAAGTAGCCGAGGGTTGAACTAACATCCTGTGCACCGCGTACCCAGCCGGAGAACTAGCTATCCTAAAGGAAGGAAAGATCAATAACTCGCTGCCTCATAAAATAGACAAAGAATAGCAAGCCCCCCACATTCAAAGACTGCGGTGATATAGGAAAACACAATACACAGATAGATGATAGAATTAGCAAAAGGTGAGGCCCCCACTGACTAAAATAGGAAAGGACAGGAAAGGGGCTGATGGTGGCCAGAGAAAAACCCTGCAAAATTCCAAATTCCTGATAGTACAAAAAGGCCCTCAGATCGCACGATCTGCACTCCGACCTATACCAGGCGCTCTTGTCATACCAATGAACAGAAAACAAGAATCATTACAAATTCAAAAAGCCAAAACACATGGACATAAAGGAGCTATACTCCACACATAACTGCAGTGAGTTTCCCAGCTAAGCAAGCTGAAAGGGAAGATCCCTGCATGCACAAGACTGAAAACAACCACAGCAAATGACAAACTCAGATAAGAGTAAAAGAACCAACCAACAAATAAAGAGCAAGCACTTATCTGAGGTAGATGGGGTGTGGAGCAGAATGAAGCAGGCTGGTGAACAAAGAACAACTGACATCCGACATAGCCTGCTATCAGACCAGGATTTAAATAAGCAGAGAGTTAGCAATGGAAACGCCCATTGCTCAACACACCTGGTCAATGTCCAAACCATTCCTGGCCACAAGAGGGAGCCTCCCAACAGCCAAAGCATAACTGACATTCACAACAGATCTCCTAGGGAGAGACGACGGTGAGTGGGGGCGCCATGACGTGACGGTAGGGTGCCAACCTCCGCGGCTAGGAAGAGTAAGCCTTTAGTGTGGAGAGAGGGATATTTAGGCACCCAAAATCACCCCCCCATTACCTCCAATCTCTCCCTCCTCCCCCATGAGACCATCAGATCCCGAACTCATTGCCCTTATGATTGACAAACCATTTAGTCCCTATCCTATATTTATCCTCAGGAATACGGTCCCTTGCATTCAGCTCTCCTCTGGAGCATCAACCCTTGTTGGATTCTGCAAAAAATACCAAAAATATCCTGTTTCCTCACTGGAACAGCTGGTTAAACGGTGAATTCCGTCATTTCAGTTAATCCCCGATTAGGATGTGAGACTTAATAACCTCCCCTTTATTGTGTAGCTTACTGCATATTAGATTGTCATAGGTTTGTTGATTCACGAACCTAATCCTTTGTTGCCTAGCAAAACAACATTGTGAGCAATGACAGAATGGAGTGTGGGGTCACGTGGCTTTGGTATATTACCACGTGACCGGCCACACGAATGCTGGCAACGCCCAGCGGTATAGACTCTGCTGTGATGTGGTGAGAGGTACATGGGGTCATGTGATGATGACGCGTCATCACATGGTAAGTCACATGACCGGTTGTGACGCCCCCACCCGCACGTAATGTGAATTCAACGCCCCTTGCGTGTCACACTGCTATACGCTCAGCATTACAGACTCCGCTGTGTCACACGTCATTACGTGGTAAGTCACATGTACGACTGTAACGCCCCCACTCGCACGTAATGCAGAAGTAAACATTGTGTTTGAATAAGTCCCGCCCATTGTGTGTGACACGTAACATGGGCGTCACACCGATACACGAACTAGTGATCCTGCACTTAGCTTTATTAACTGGTGTGGACTAATTAATGAGGTGGGTGGTATAATAGTCTATATAAGTCTCACACCTTCCAAGCTGCCACTTGATCTTTAATCATCAGCTCAACATGCCTCTGCCAGTATAGCCTCCAACTCCCCTGATGAATCGCTACTGAGGAAACGCGTTGGGAAGGAGGACGTTGAGTAATATTGGTGTTACCTGGGGTATTGTGTGTTGTTTGAAAGTCGCCCCCCCCCTAAAAACTGTAAGGTAACATCATTCTCTTTGGTATGCGGTGGGATAGACGGTGAGCAGACATCCCTCTGCTACTTTTGATTGCACTATTTTTTTTTGCACTTTGAGCACAACCATCACTTAAACCGTATTTATTTCTCTCTAACTGTATATCAGTGTCCACATGGATCCTGTCACATGGTCAATCGTCTATTTATTTGCACATAGCCACTTTACAAGAGTGATAGTCTCTGGGCAAAAGTGCAATTATGGGAGATAAGCGGTTTTGCACGATGTCACTTTAAACCTATTTGTATGCACATGAAGTATATTGAGAGTATTGAGAAGAAAGTTTAAATAAGATTCTATCTTGTGTACATCCAATTTGAATTTTGTGCTGATATACCTTGTGGTATCACTTGTTTGGGTTCTTTATAATATTTTAATTGATAACAATAAAGGTGACTGGGCCTTGGCCTACTCTACCACAGGCCCTTCCTCCAATCAGCCTCTCCAGAGACTGCAGCGAGAAGGATGGTCAGGGACTATTTACAAGGCCCAATAGTTTTTGGGTTGGCTTTCCAGTCCAAAGCCGTGGTCCATTTTTTAAACGTTTTTCAAACTGGGAACGGTCCCAACGGGGACTTGTATAACTGGGGTAGCCGGGGTTCCGCTACCTTAACTTTTTCAATCAGGTGAAGATGGCGGAGAGGGGCGGGTGTGCAGCTGGGCACCCATCTTCACCCACTTCCTCACGTCGAGAGCGAACCGACCCCTCTCTCCGCAGTGCTGGGTGTACAAGACCATTTCTCCGGGTTCCAGGTCTCGGTCCGGGTGGCCAATAGGCAGAGGCCACATCCCTCCAGGATACAAAGATCTCGGCCTCCAGGCCCGCCTCATATATGAAGCCCCATCCTCTCTGGGCATAGAAGTGCCGGACCTGCCCTTGATATGTTGGGCCCCGCACCCGGTAGGTGGCGTTCCGGAGGTGATCTTTTTCTGTGTATGTCCGGGACAGCAACTTTCTCTTCTCCCAGGCTGCGATCTCCTTCTTCAGCTGGCACTGCTGCCGCTCCCAATACGGGGCATCAGCCTCGTACTCCGCTTCCACCTGCGCGGGGGCCGAGCCCAGCCAGACACCCTCCGTGACGGCCACAACCGGCATCATTAGCAGTGGAGGGCTCCGCTGTGTAATTGCCCGCTCTGCTGCCCTGCAGGTGCATCCCGGCTGCGCCTCAGCTGGGACCGGGAACTGGGGAGCGGTCGGCTTCTCAGCTGCTGCTGGCTTCCGGTCGGACGCTGCCTCTGCTGCGGCCGGGCGGACTGCCGGGGCCGATGTCATTGAGTGCGCTGCCTTCTCCGGGGCCGGGAGTGATGTTATCGGGGTTGCGGCCTGGCTCGGGACCAGAAGGGATGTCTTCCAGGCCTCAGTCTGGCTTGGAGCTGGTGCGGGTGCCGGGGCGGTGGCATGCTCACAGCCTGAGGATTCCACTTGAGGGTCCTCACAGGCAGATGTGACAGGTACCACTGCCGTGGCTTGTGGCAGCGCACTGAGCGGGGTGTTGGCTACAGGTACGGGCAGCAAGGGAGGCGGCATGGTGGACGGGGGCAGACCAGGCCCCTCGGCTTGGTGGGCCGGTCTCGGTGGGACATAAGCGGGCTTTACACGCTGCAATCTCGCTAGCGAGATCGCAAGCAATTGTACCCGTGGTGCACAACCTCGCTTAACCCCATCACACGCACTTACCTGCCCTGCGACGTCGCTCTGGCCGGCAAACCGCCTCCTTTCTAAGGTGGCGGTTTGTGCGGCGTCACAGCGACGTCACACGGCAGGTGTCCAATAGAAGTGGAGGGGCAGAGATGAGCGGGACGTAACATCCCGCCCACCTCCTTCCTTCCGCATTGCCGGTGGAGGCAGGTAAGGAGATGTTCGTCGCTCCTGCGGTGTCACACATAGCGATGTGTGGTGCCGCAGGAACGAGGAACAACATCGCTAATAAGCAGAAAACGATTTTTTGTTTCAGGACGACCTCTCCTCGGCAAACGATTTTGAACGCTTTTGCGATTGGTTAAGGTCGCTGATAAGTGTCACACACTGCGATATCGTTAATGACACAGGATGTGCATCACAAACACCGTGACCCCCACGATAATTCATTAACGATATCGTAGCGTGTAAAGCCCGCTATAGGGGCGTGGGTCGCTTACCCACTCCTCCGAGGTCGCCTCCACTTCGCGAGCCTGAACGACTGCAGTCAGCTCTGTCATCTCGGCCGTCCATCGCTCCCTGAGGAAGCGGTGTGAATCGCACGTTGGAGTGGCTGGCGGGGGAGCGGTATTACACCATTAACATGGCAGCAGGTCTGGTAATTTAGCAATATGAGTGGGGCATCTATATATATGGCTATAGTTGGTATTTTATCATTATGAGGATATTATAAGCTGTACTGTTACTATTATGCCTCTATGAGTCTTCGTATACAATACTGGTATTTACCTTTGTTATTATGAGGACTCAGTACTGGTATCTGCAATTGTTTTTGCCAAGATTTACAAATCCAATATGCAATGATTTGTTATGATATATGCTCCAACATTCATGATGTATTGCTTCTCCCCTAGCCTTCTTGATTTATCTTATCTTTTAATATGGTTTGTGTTTATATGTTTTTTAACTTGCCATCAATAAAAAGAACCTCTTTTAATGAATCTATAGTTTTTATTGGGATATTTTGTAAACACTATCAGTTGGTATATCCCGGTAGGATATGTATTATTTATCTATGGTCAATTCTTCTAATTTTGGGTTTATTAAAAGTGACAAACCCCCCTGAGGACCTTACCTATATATACTATCCCCCAAATGCCACCCCTGAACCAATGAAGGTGGCCCAAATTCCAACTGACCCTACAGCTCCACCCTACAATTTTCCCGCACAAAAGTAACATCCCAAATTAACCCCTTACTGAGACAAAAGCGTGCTTTACACGCTGTAACATCGCTAGCGATGTCGCGAGCGATAGCACCCGCCCACATCGGTGGCACGTCACATGGTGATCGCTGCCGTAGCGAACAATATCGCTACGGCAGCGTCACACGCGCTTACCTGTTCACCGACGTCGCTGTGGACGCCGAACAATCTCTCATTTAAGGGGGAGGTTCGTTCGGTGTCACTAAGCGGCCGCCCAATAGAAGCAGAGGGGCGGAGATGAGCGGCCGAAACATCCTGCCCACCTCCTTCCTTCCTCATTGCCGGTGGCCGCAGGTACGATGTTGTTCCTCGTTCACGCGGTGTCACAAATAGCGATGTGTCCTGCCGCAGGAACGACGAACAACCTGCATCCAAAATCAGCAACGATATTTGGGACGGGAACGACATGTCAACGATCAACGATTAGGTGAGTATTTTGCATCCATAGTGGTCACTCGTACGTATCACATGCAACGACGTCACTAATGAGTCTTGATGTGCGTCACGAATTCCGTGACGCCAACGACATCTCGTTAGCAATGTTGTTGCGTGTAAAGTGACCTTAAGGCCTAGTGTTATGATCTGGTAACCGTGGACTATCACAAAAAATCCCATTAATCAGAAAAAAACAAAAACCACAAGAGTATATGGAAACTAAGCTGACCGCAATCTCCTACCTGTCGGACAACACTACAAGTAGCAGTGGGATGTTCCTAACACACCCAGACACCTCGTCACTGCCGAAGAAACTTGCTAAACCGCATAGATAGAAATGAGCAATCCTAACTTGCCTAGGAGCAGTCCCTAATTTGTAATGACGGTGACGTAAGAATACACAATACACAGATAGAAAATATAGATTAGCAAAGGTGAGGCCTGACTTACTAGATACAACAGGACAGGAAAGATAACTGATTGTGGCCAGTAAAAAACCCTGCAAAAAATACCAAACTCCTGATAGAAAAAAGGCCCTAAGGCCACATGGTCTTCCCCCAATATATCAGGTACTCTTGTGCTAGACACTTTGAACAGAACTGGAGATATAATGGGAAGAAACAAAATCACAGAACAAATAATATTCTAAAATGCAAATAATCCAAATCAGAACAGGGAGAAACTCCCGTTCTTGCTGAAGGAACTGCCCTCCCAAAATAGCAGAGAGCCAGATCCTCACATACAAGAAAACAAGCACAGAACAAAATGGAGAAAATAACACAAACACCCGTAGGTGCAAAACCATCAATTAAGCAAAGAAAACCTGCAGACGTATTTGGAGTGAATTCTGGTGCAGGATAAATTGAGGAAACTGAAGGACGAACTCCAAGCCATCTTCAGAGGCAGAAGAAAACATTTATCACCGGCAACAGCCAAGCAGAAACTGCTCTCCTAAATACGCCAGGCTGATCTGCAATAGAACTTCCTGGATTTCTAATTAATTCCAACACCTGCTTGAGTCACAGAATCAGACTCAGCTTCATTACCATTTCTGACCACCAGAAGGAGCTTCACACCAGCACCCACTCGGATGACATTCACAACAACCTAGCATCTCTCCTCAGTCATGCTGCCTCCCTTGAGCCCCTTCGGGGAAGCAGTCCAGGCTGTTCTGTGAGGCCCTGGCAAAACCAGGTAGTCACAGTTAGGCCCCCGCATTACACCGTTCCCTCACTAGGAAACATACAGCCAACCAGAAACCCCTAGTCACCCCCCCTTAGGGAAAGAACCCTAGTCACCCCCCCTTAGGGAAAGGTAGACACACCAGTGGGCGTGACCAGTCGGTTGGGACACGCTCACCCAGGGGTCTAGACAGCCCGGGGCGGGAAAACAAGCAGATTAGTTTTTGGTTCAGTTTGGAGAGGAGTGTGGGCTGGAGCTAAGTGTAGCTCCAGCAGGAAAGTTCAAGTTGAACGGTACCAGGGTTGGAGTCCTGGTGCCACTGGCTAGGAAACAGATGGTGGTCTCCATCAGCAGGAGACAAGAAGACGGATCGGCAGAACCGAAGTGGACCGGGACAGAGTTGTAGCCCGCCGGTACCGGAACAAGGAACCGACCCGGAAACCGTAGCACAAAGGGAGGTACTCAGACCCTGAAGCCAGAACCTGGAACCAAGCGGACTGGTTAATTCACCGATTGAGGCCAGGACTAGAGGTCCTGTCCCACCCAAACTCCCTCATAGAAGACAACAGCCCACCGATAGGGATAAGAGGTCACTGCCAGGGCCCATAGATCCCACAGGCCAGCGTCTGCGGGCACAGCTCCTTAGGCCACATCCAGCCGGGAGTGGACTCCTGAGTTTCTCACTAGAAAAGTCCACCTTACACAAACAGTGCAGTGGAAAAGGATAGAGACCACCAGCCGGGTGGGGGACCCGAATGCAACCGGCCACGGCACCAGCCACCATTACCTTGGTTTACCAGAGACTTGTGTGGTTTATTAACAGTGAGCACACCAACACTCCCTGCGGTCGCTGTCCCCTGCACCGAGCCACCGGGTCCCGGGGCCACCATCCCTGCCCACGGAGGGGTTAACAACTTGCTGCACAACATCTCCCCTGGGTGCCACATACCAGCAACGGTGGTGTCCCACCTCACCACACACCGAGGGTGGCATCACGAACTTACTACGGCCTAGCCCGTACATCTACGTCCCCCCATTTATCCGGCGTGTCCGCGAGACCCCCGGATCCGGAGACCCTCGAGCCACCACCCCAGAAGGCCCGGACTCGAGCAGCGCCAGCCGATTGCTGGCACGGGGGCCGCACACGCCGAAACTTGGCGTCACGAACAGGATACTTACCCATCCACTTACCTTGTGGAAGTTCGCCTTCTATTGGACAGTCAGCGGTGATCCGTTGAAAAATTTTCAGAAGGCGCCATTTTGCCAACATTTTGGGTGCGAAAACTACAGCCCAGCGTCTTCTTCCCCGAGAAAAGGGCGTGAAAGCCGAAGCCCTGCCCCCTGTGAACGCAGCCGGAAAGCGAGCCGGAAGTCGAAAAATGAAACTAGCAGGCCGCAGAGAGAAGTGCCGGCAAAAGACCAAGGGGGAGCAGCGGGAAGATGTCGGTACCAAATCTGGACAGTGGTGCAGCGCCCACCACTGGAGCAGCGGTGCCCGTGAGTGAAATGGTCGGCGAGGAAGCTGCAGTTCCCGCTCCGGTCGCAGGAGCGGTGGACCCCTGGGCTCCGGTAGTGACTCCCCGTGTAGCAGCTGTCGGTGACCCACCTGCCACAGGAAGGAAGTCGGCTCTGGCAGTCCACCCGGCTGCAACTGGAATGGCGCCCAGGTCAGAAGACCCCTTAGGCTGGAGCCCTGGTGCCACTGGCTAGGAGGCAGACGGTGGTCTCCGTCAGCAAGAGACGGGAAGATGGCTCAGCAGAACCGAGGTGGACCGGGACAGGGTTGTAGCCCGCCGGTACCGACACGGGGAACCGACCCAGAAACCATAGCACAAAGGGGGGTACTCGGACCCTAAATCCAGAACCTGGAACCAAGCGGACTGGTTAATTCACCGATTGAGGCCAGGACTAGAGGTCCTGTCCCACCCAAAGTCCCTTATAGAAGACAACAGTCCACCGATAGGGATAAGAGGTCACCGCCAGGGGCCATAGATCCCACGGGCCAGCGTCTGCGGGCACGGCTCCTTAGGCCACATCCAGCCGGAGCAGACTCCTGAGTTTCACACTAGGAAAGTCCACCTTACACAAACATTGCAGAGGAAAAGGATAGAGACCACCAGCCGGGTGGGGGACCCGAATGCAACCGGCCACGGCACCGGCCACCATCACCTTGGTTTACCAGAGACTTGTGTGGTTTATTAACAGTGAGTACACCAACACTCCCTGCAGTCGCTATCCCCTGCACCGAGCCACCGGGTCCCGTGCCCACCATCCCTGCCCACGGAGGGGTTAACAACTTGCTGCACAACATCTTCCCCGGATGCCCCATAACAGCAGCGGTGGTGTCCCAAACTTACTACGGCCTAGCCCGTACATCTACGTCCCCCCATTTATTCGGCATGTCCGCGAGACCCCTGGGTCCGGAGACCCTCGAACCACCACCCCAGAAGGCCCGGACCTGAGCAGCACCAGCCGGCTGCTGGCACGGGGGCGGCACAATTCCTTTATCATTGTATAGCTCTGGTGATGGCGCCAGCTCTTGTAAGCATGCTATCATGCCCACATAGGTGTGATAATATGCTAGATGGGTTGACTAGTCTTGGGAACTAAAGTCCTATCGACTAGTCAAGGGGATCATATGCATCTCATAAATGGACTTTGAAAATACTTTTTCTAAAGATCTGTTTATGTGTGCCATCTAATAAAGTTATGCTGGCGTCACATGGTACGATATATTGGGCGATATGCCGTCGGGGTCACGTCGTTAGTGACGCACATCCGGCATCGTTTGACATGTCGTATCGTGTGACATCTCCGAACGACTGTGAACGAGCAAAAATAATCACCTTATCGTTGCTTGTTGACATGTCGTTCATTTTCAAAATGTCGGTCCTCCTTCTGCGTGTCGGTTGTTCATCATTCCCGAGGCAGCACACGTCACTCCATGTGACACCCCGGGAACGATGAACACAGCTTACCTGCGTCCCGCCGGCAATGCATAAGGAAGAAGGTGGGCGGGATGTTACGCCCCGCTCATCTCTGCCTCTCCGCTTCTATTGGCTGGCCGCTGTGTGACGTCGCTGTGACGCCGAACATCCCTCCCCCTTCAGGAAGAGGATGTTCGCCGCCCACAGCGACGTTGCTCAGCAGTTAAGTGCGTGTGACGGGGGTTTCACGACTTTGTGCGTCACGGGCAACTAATTGCCCGTGACACACAAACGACGGGGGCGGGTACGATCGCTCATGTGATTGCACGATAGATCGTACCATGTGACGCCGGCATTACTGTTAGGCAGACAATTTAGAGAGGTACACAGAACTGCTGATAGTTCTGGAGGCAGAAAGTACCTGACAGTTTTCCTTTAAAGGGAATCAGTCAGCAAGATTTCACCCGCAAAACCCCCAATGTAGCTCTTTCAAACACAAGTCCAATAATATCTTTACATTGACAGTCTATTCCTCTGTTATTCACAAATCTACATTAGAACCAATATGGAAAAAAGGCTGAAGTACTTTGTCCCTACCCTAAGCAGCATCTTCCTGCATCTTCCCACCAAGGACAAGATCTGCAAGGAGTTTGTATGTTCTCCCTGTGTTTGCGTGGGTTTCCTCCAGGTACTCCGGTTTCCTCCCACACTCCAAAAAATACACTCATAGGGAACCTAATTGTGAGCCCCAATGGGGACAGTGTTGCCATTGTATGTAAAGTTCTGTGGAATTAACAGCGCTATATAAATGAATAAATATTATATTATTATTATTATTATTATTATTATTATTGGCTCCTTGACCTAAAGCCATACAGCAGAGAGACAAGCAGGAGGAGGTGACACTGGATAATAATAATTATAATAATAATAATAATCTATATTTCTATGGCGCCAACATATTCCGCAATGCTTTACAATTCAGGAGGATCATATACAAACAAGTAACAGCTATAGAAAATACAATATTTAGAGGGGAAAAAAAACACAACCCTGCTCGTGAGAGCTTACAATCTAGAATGAAATATGGGGGGAGAGCAAGGTATAAGTTCTTATTTACAATGATAATCCAGCCATCTCAAGGAAATGGGGGATAGATAATGGTTTCCTGCACCAGTTGGCCAGAACCTCGAGATGCATTTGGGTGCCATGGAGTTTGACGTGGAGTTATGTTGTGAGACGTTGTAGAGGGACTATGTGAATTGAATCTGATTAGGGAGTGTCATAGGCCGCCCTAAAAAGATGCATTTTTAGGGTGCGTCTGAAGCTAAGTAAGTTGTGATTTGTCTTAACTTCTTGGGGTAGAGCGTTCCAGAGGGTTGGTGCAGCTCGGGAGAAGTCTTGGATCAGGGAGTGAGAGGTTCGAATTAGTGTGAATGTTAGTCGAAAGTCATTTGCAGAGCATAGAGAACGGGTAGGGTGATAGACAGAGAGGAGGGTGGAGATGTAGGGGGGTGCCACACTGTGGAGTGCTTTGTGGGTGAGAACAAGCAATTTGAATTGGATCCTATGATATATGGGCAGCCAGTGCAATCACTGGCACAGAGCAGAGGCATCCGAGTAGCGATTGGCCAGATAGGTGACCCTGGCTGCTGCATTAAGGATGGACTGTAGAGGAGAGAGTCTAATTAGGGGGAGACCAATTAATAGAGAGTTACGGTAGTCAAGGCGAGAGTGGATCAGGGCCACAGTGAGGTTTTTGTCATTTCCATTGTGAGAAAGGGGCGGATTCTAGAGATGTTCTTGAGGTGCAAGCGGCAGGAGCAGGCAAGAGATTGTATGTGGGAGGTGAAGGAGAGATCAGTGTCAAGTATAACACCCAGACAGCGGGCCTGCTGCCTAGGACTTATCGTTGTGCCACACACAGAGAGGGACATGTCAGGTTTAGGAAGGTTGGAAGACGGAGGAAAAAGAAGTTCAGTTTTTGAAAGGTTAAGTTTCAGATAGAGAGCACTATGGGGAGGTAAGGTATGCACACCAGTGACTATGGAAGGGGAATACATGCAATAGCAGAAACTGCCGTGTGAATACTGACATGAAAAATTCAATAGCTATGTGTAAGAATGAAATGTGAAAAATGGAACCTGCATTACTGCCATGAATATATGAATAAAGAGAAATTTAGCTACTGAATTGATCAATGCAATAGAGCCCCAACACTACGCCAAAGTATTTCTCTACGTTGGGGTCCCTAGCTTGTGTGTGTCCTCTCATGCAGTTAAAAAACTTACCGTGTATGGGAAGCTGAGACCCAGGCTATATATACGATGTGGATTGGCAATAGGTGTGTATGGGGAGGGTTCACAAACGAAAAACTACTAACATTAAGGAATAACGTTTGGAACTCCATTCTATGTCTGAACTGGGTGCAAAAAACCTAAAAAACATCACTATGGGGAGATAAGGTATGCACACCAGTGACTATGGAAGGGGAATACATGGAATAGCAGAAACTGCTGTGTGAATACTGACATGAAAAATTCAATAGCTATGTGTAAGAATGAAATGTGAAAAATGGAACCTGCATTACTGCCATGAATATATGAATAAAGAGAAATTTAGCTACTGAATTGATCAATGCAATAGAGCCCCAACACTACGCCAAAGTATTTCTCTACGTTGGGGTCCCTAGCTTGTGTGTGTCCTCCCGTGCAGTTAAAAAACTTACCGTGTATGGGAAGCTGAGACCCAGGCTATATATACGATGTGGATTGGCAATAGGTGTGTATGGGGAGGGTTCACAAACGAAAAACTACTAACATTAAGGAATAACGTTTGGAACTCCATTCTATGTCTGAACTGGGTGCAAAAAACCTAAAAAACATCACTATGGGGAGATAAGGTATGCACACCAGTGACTATGGAAGGGGAATACATGCAATAGCAGAAACTGCCGTGTGAATACTGACATGAAAAATTCAATAGCTATGTGTAAGAATGAAATGTGAAAAATGGAACCTGCATTACTGCCATGAATATATGAATAAAGAGAAATTTAGCTACTGAATTGATCAATGCAATAGAGCCCCAACACTACGCCAAAGTATTTCTCTACGTTGGGGTCCCTAGCTTGTGTGTGTCCTCTCATGCAGTTAAAAAACTTACCGTGTATGGGAAGCTGAGACCCAGGCTATATATACGATGTGGATTGGCAATAGGTGTGTATGGGGAGGGTTCACAAACGAAAAACTACTAACATTAAGGAATAACGTTTGGAACTCCATTCTATGTCTGAACTGGGTGCAAAAAACCTAAAAAACATCACTATGGGGAGATAAGGTATGCACACCAGTGACTATGGAAGGGGAATACATGCAATAGCAGAAACTGCAGTGTGAATACTGACATGAAAAATTCAATAGCTATGTGTAAGAATGAAATGTGAAAAATGGAACCTGCATTACTGCCATGAATATATGAATAAAGAGAAATTTAGCTACTGAATTGATCAATGCAATAGAGCCCCAACACTACGCCAAAGTATTTCTCTACGTTGGGGTCCCTAGCTTGTGTGTGTCCTCTCATGCAGTTAAAAAACTTACCGTGTATGGGAAGCTGAGACCCAGGCTATATATACGATGTGGATTGGCAATAGGTGTGTATGGGGAGGGTTCACAAACGAAAAACTACTAACATTAAGGAATAACGTTTGGAACTCCATTCTATGTCTGAACTGGGTGCAAAAAACCTAAAAAACATCACTATGGGGAGATAAGGTATGCACACCAGTGACTATGGAAGGGGAATACATGCAATAGCAGAAACTGCCGTGTGAATACTGACATGAAAAATTCAATAGCTATGTGTAAGAATGAAATGTGAAAAATGGAACCTGCATTACTGCCATGAATATATGAATAAAGAGAAATTTAGCTACTGAATTGATCAATGCAATAGAGCCCCAACACTACGCCAAAGTATTTCTCTACGTTGGGGTCCCTAGCTTGTGTGTGTCCTCTCATGCAGTTAAAAAACTTACCGTGTATGGGAAGCTGAGACCCAGGCTATATATACGATGTGGATTGGCAATAGGTGTGTATGGGGAGGGTTCACAAACGAAAAACTACTAACATTAAGGAATAACGTTTGGAACTCCATTCTATGTCTGAACTGGGTGCAAAAAACCTAAAAAACATCACTATGGGGAGATAAGGTATGCACACCAGTGACTATGGAAGGGGAATACATGCAATAGCAGAAACTGCCGTGTGAATACTGACATGAAAAATTCAATAGCTATGTGTAAGAATGAAATGTGAAAAATGGAACCTGCATTACTGCCATGAATATATGAATAAAGAGAAATTTAGCTACTGAATTGATCAATGCAATAGAGCCCCAACACTACGCCAAAGTATTTCTCTACGTTGGGGTCCCTAGCTTGTGTGTGTCCTCTCATGCAGTTAAAAAACTTACCGTGTATGGGAAGCTGAGACCCAGGCTATATATACGATGTGGATTGGCAATAGGTGTGTATGGGGAGGGTTCACAAACGAAAAACTACTAACATTAAGGAATAACGTTTGGAACTCCATTCTATGTCTGAACTGGGTGCAAAAAACCTAAAAAACATCACTATGGGGAGATAAGGTATGCACACCAGTGACTATGGAAAGGTAATACATGCAATAGCAGAAACTGCCGTGTGAATACTGACATGAAAAATTCAATAGCTATGTGTAAGAATGAAATGTGAAAAATGGAACCTGCATTACTGCCATGAATATATGAATAAAGAGAAATTTAGCTACTGAATTGATCAATGCAATAGAGCCCCAACACTACGCCAAAGTATTTCTCTACGTTGGGGTCCCTAGCTTGTGTGTGTCCTCTCATGCAGTTAAAAAACTTACCGTGTATGGGAAGCTGAGACCCAGGCTATATATACGATGTGGATTGGCAATAGGTGTGTATGGGGAGGGTTCACAAACGAAAAACTACTAACATTAAGGAATAACGTTTGGAACTCCATTCTATGTCTGAACTGGGTGCAAAAAACCTAAAAAACATCACTATGGGGAGATAAGGTATGCACACCAGTGACTATGGAAGGGGAATACATGCAATAGCAGAAACTGCTGTGTGAATACTGACATGAAAAATTCAATAGCTATGTGTAAGAATGAAATGTGAAAAATGGAACCTGCATTACTGCCATGAATATATGAATAAAGAGAAATTTAGCTACTGAATTGATCAATGCAATAGAGCCCCAACACTACGCCAAAGTATTTCTCTACGTTGGGGTCCCTAGCTTGTGTGTGTCCTCTCATGCAGTTAAAAAACTTACCGTGTATGGGAAGCTGAGACCCAGGCTATATATACGATGTGGATTGGCAATAGGTGTGTATGGGGAGGGTTCACAAACGAAAAACTACTAACATTAAGGAATAACGTTTGGAACTCCATTCTATGTCTGAACTGGGTGCAAAAAACCTAAAAAACATCACTATGGGGAGATAAGGTATGCACACCAGTGACTATGGAAGGGGAATACATGCAATAGCAGAAACTGCCGTGTGAATACTGACATGAAAAATTCAATAGCTATGTGTAAGAATGAAATGTGAAAAATGGAACCTGCATTACTGCCATGAATATATGAATAAAGAGAAATTTAGCTACTGAATTGATCAATGCAATAGAGCCCCAACACTACGCCAAAGTATTTCTCTACGTTGGGGTCCCTAGCTTGTGTGTGTCCTCTCATGCAGTTAAAAAACTTACCGTGTATGGGAAGCTAAAACCCAGGCTATATATACGATGTGGATTGGCAATAGGTGTGTATGGGGATCAATTCAGTAGCTAAATTTCTCTTTATTCATATATTCATGGCAGTAATGCAGGTTCCATTTTTCACATTTCATTCTTACACATAGCTATTGAATTTTTCATGTCAGTATTCACACGGCAGTTTCTGCTATTGCATGTATTCCCCTTCCATAGTCACTGGTGTGCATACCTTATCTCCCCATAGTGATGTTTTTTAGGTTTTTTGCACCCAGTTCAGACATAGAATGGAGTTCCAAACGTTATTCCTTAATGTTAGTAGTTTTTCGTTTGTGAACCCTCCCCATACACACCTATTGCCAATCCACATCGTATATATAGCCTGGGTCTCAGCTTCCCATACACGGTAAGTTTTTTAACTGCATGAGAGGACACACACAAGCTAGGGACCCCAACGTAGAGAAATACTTTGGCGTAGTGTTGGGGCTCTATTGCATTGATCAATTCAGTAGCTAAATTTCTCTTTATTCATATATTCATGGCAGTAATGCAGGTTCCATTTTTCACATTTCATTCTTACACATAGCTATTGAATTTTTCATGTCAGTATTCACACGGCAGTTTCTGCTATTGCATGTATTCCCCTTCCATAGTCACTGGTGTGCATACCTTATCTCCCCATAGTGATGTTTTTTAGGTTTTTTGCACCCAGTTCAGACATAGAATGGAGTTCCAAACGTTATTCCTTAATGTTAGTAGTTTTTCGTTTGTGAACCTTCCCCATACACACCTATTGCCAATCCACATCGTATATATAGCCTGGGTCTCAGCTTCCCATACACGGTAAGTTTTTTAACTGCATGAGAGGACACACACAAGCTAGGGACCCCAACGTAGAGAAATACTTTGGCGTAGTGTTGGGGCTCTATTGCATTGATCAATTCAGTAGCTAAATTTCTCTTTATTCATATATTCATGGCAGTAATGCAGGTTCCATTTTTCACATTTCATTCTTACACATAGCTATTGAATTTTTCATGTCAGTATTCACACGGCAGTTTCTGCTATTGCATGTATTCCCCTTCCATAGTCACTGGTGTGCATACCTTATCTCCCCATAGTGATGTTTTTTAGGTTTTTTGCACCCAGTTCAGACATAGAATGGAGTTCCAAACGTTATTCCTTAATGTTAGTAGTTTTTCGTTTGTGAACCCTCCCCATACACACCTATTGCCAATCCACATCGTATATATAGCCTGGGTCTCAGCTTCCCATACACGGTAAGTTTTTTAACTGCATGAGAGGACACACACAAGCTAGGGACCCCAATGTAGAGAAATACTTTGGCGTAGTGTTGGGGCTCTATTGCATTGATCAATTCAGTAGCTAAATTTCTCTTTATTCATATATTCATGGCAGTAATGCAGGTTCCATTTTTCACATTTCATTCTTACACATAGCTATTGAATTTTTCATGTCAGTATTCACACGGCAGTTTCTGCTATTGCATGTATTCCCCTTCCATAGTCACTGGTGTGCATACCTTATCTCCCCATAGTGATGTTTTTTAGGTTTTTTGCACCCAGTTCAGACATAGAATGGAGTTCCAAACGTTATTCCTTAATGTTAGTAGTTTTTCGTTTGTGAACCCTCCCCATACACACCTATTGCCAATCCACATCGTATATATAGCCTGGGTCTCAGCTTCCCATACACGGTAAGTTTTTTAACTGCATGAGAGGACACACACAAGCTAGGGACCCCAACGTAGAGAAATACTTTGGCGTAGTGTTGGGGCTCTATTGCATTGATCAATTCAGTAGCTAAATTTCTCTTTATTCATATATTCATGGCAGTAATGCAGGTTCCATTTTTCACATTTCATTCTTACACATAGCTATTGAATTTTTCATGTCAGTATTCACACGGCAGTTTCTGCTATTGCATGTATTCCCCTTCCATAGTCACTGGTGTGCATACCTTATCTCCCCATAGTGATGTTTTTTAGGTTTTTTGCACCCAGTTCAGACATAGAATGGAGTTCCAAACGTTATTCCTTAATGTTAGTAGTTTTTCGTTTGTGAACCCTCCCCATACACACCTATTGCCAATCCACATCGTATATATAGCCTGGGTCTCAGCTTCCCATACACGGTAAGTTTTTTAACTGCATGAGAGGACACACACAAGCTAGGGACCCCAACGTAGAGAAATACTTTGGCGTAGTGTTGGGGCTCTATTGCATTGATCAATTCAGTAGCTAAATTTCTCTTTATTCATATATTCATGGCAGTAATGCAGGTTCCATTTTTCACATTTCATTCTTACACATAGCTATTGAATTTTTCATGTCAGTATTCACACGGCAGTTTCTGCTATTGCATGTATTCCCCTTCCATAGTCACTGGTGTGCATACCTTATCTCCCCATAGTGATGTTTTTTAGGTTTTTTGCACCCAGTTCAGACATAGAATGGAGTTCCAAACGTTATTCCTTAATGTTAGTAGTTTTTCGTTTGTGAACCCTCCCCATACACACCTATTGCCAATCCACATCGTATATATAGCCTGGGTCTCAGCTTCCCATACACGGTAAGTTTTTTAACTGCATGAGAGGACACACACAAGCTAGGGACCCCAACGTAGAGAAATACTTTGGCGTAGTGTTGGGGCTCTACTGCATTGATCAATTCAGTAGCTAAATTTCTCTTTATTCATATATTCATGGCAGTAATGCAGGTTCCATTTTTCACATTTCATTCTTACACATAGCTATTGAATTTTTCATGTCAGTATTCACACGGCAGTTTCTGCTATTGCATGTATTCCCCTTCCATAGTCACTGGTGTGCATACCTTATCTCCCCATAGTGATGTTTTTTAGGTTTTTTGCACCCAGTTCAGACATAGAATGGAGTTCCAAACGTTATTCCTTAATGTCAGATAGAGAGCAGACATGATGTTGCAAACTGCAGTCAGGCAGTTACTTGTGTTCTGTCGTACTGTGGGGGTGAGCTCAGGGGATGAGGTGTATAGCTGTGTGTCATCAGCACAAAGATGGTACTGAAAGCCAAATCTGCTGATGGTTATTCCAATTGGGGCAGTGTAGAGGGAGAAAAGAAGAGGGCCAAGGACTGCACCTTGAGGGACCCCAACAGTGAGAGGAAGAGAAGATGTGGAGCCAGCAAATGATACACTGAATGAACGGCCAGAAAGATAGGAAGAGAACCAGGAAAGAACAGTGTCCTTTAGGCTTATAGAATGGAGCATAGAGAGAAGGAGATGGTGGTCAACAGTTTCGAAGGCGGCCGAGAGGTCAAGAAGGATAAGCAGAGAGTGGTCACCATTACGTTTTGCTGTCAAAAGGTCATTGGTCACTTTGACAAGGGCAGTTTCTGTTGAGTGTAAAGGACGGAAGCCAGACTGTAAAGGATCTAGAAGAGAGTGGGTGGAAAGGTAGCGGGTGAGGCGAGAGTAGACCAGGCGCTCCAAAAGTTTGGAGATGAAGGGGAGATTGGAGACTGGTCTGTAGTTGCTTGTGCAGGATGGATCAAGGGAGGGTTTCTTTAATAATGGAGTAATGATAAAGTGTTTGAGGGAGGAAGGGAAGATACCAGAAGAGAGAGAGTGATTGCAGATTTTAGTTAGGTGAGTGGTGACAACCGGAGAGAGGGACTAGAGTAGAGGTGAGGGGGAGGGATCAGTAGGGCAAGTGGTAGGACGAGAAGAGGTTAGGAGCCTGGAGGCTTCCTCCTCTGTGACTGGGTCAAATGTGGAAAGTGAGCTGGATGGGATATGGGGAGGGATGGGATTCACAATGCTTGGTGGCTGGGAGCTGATCTCTTGGCGGATGTTTTCTATTTTCTCTGTGAAATATGAGGCCAGGTCATCAGCATGAAGGTCTGTGATGAGGGTCTGTACTTTGGGATTTAGGAGGGAGTGAAAGGTGTTAAAGAGCTTTTTTGGATTGTTGGATAGTGAGGAAATAAGGGTGGTAAAGTAGGTCTGTTTGGCGAGGTGAAGGGAAGAGTTGTAGGTCCCTAACATGAACTTGTAGTGGATGAAGTTTTCTGGTTTTCCTCCATAGGCGTTCGGCACTCCTGGAGCATCGCTGGAGAAATAGAGTTTGGGATGTGAGCCAGGGCTGTTTTACTCTGTGTTTGGTCTTTCTGAATGTGAGGGGTGCTACTTGGTCTAGGGTACTTCTGAGTATGTCATTGTAGTGCTTTACAGCCAGATCAGGACAGGAAAGTGAGGAGATAGGGGACAGTGATAAGTGTAGAGATTCTGTAAGTGTCTGAGAGTCAATGGCCTGTAGGTTTCTCAATGTGTGATAGGTGGGAGTGTGCTGGGGTAAGCGAGGGTTTGTGAGTTTGAAGGAGAGGATGTTGTGGTCAGAGAGGGGAAGAGGTGAGTTGTCAAAGTGAGAGATTGAGCAGAGGCCGATAAAGACCAGGTCAAGGGTGTTACCATCTTTATGTTTCTCAGAGGATGAGAGCTGTGAAAGGCCAAGGGAGGTGCTGAGAGATAGAAGCTGGGATGCAGATGGGGAGGAGGGGCTGTTCATGGGGATGTTAAAGTCTCCTAGGATAAGGGTTGGTAATTCTGAGGACATGAAGTGCGGTAGCCAGGCTGAAAAATGGTCAAGATACTGGGTGGGTGAGCCTGGGGGACGGTATATGACAGCTACTCTGAGGGAGAGGGGATGGAAGAGCCTAATGGTGTGGACCTCAAAGGATGGGAATGAGAGTGATGGAGCTGGGGGGATGACCTGGAAGGTGCATTGTGGGGACAGGAGTAAACCGACTCCACCACCATGTCTGTTTCCAGGTCTTGGTGAATGGGAAAAGTGTATACCACCATGAGAGATGGCAGCAGGAGAAGTAGTGTCGGAATCCTGAATCCAGGTTTCAGTGAGGGCTAGCAGGTTAAGAGAGTTATTGAGAAAGTAAAGAATAGAGTTGGAGTGAGAGGAATAAGGAATAGAGTTGGAGTGACAGAGGCTTGGGAAAAGTTTCCATGTACTGAAAGCACTTGGGCCTCGTTTACATATCAAGTTAAATGCCGATTTCTCCGTAACAAGACCAGATGGGTGTAGCACCCCTGAGGCTTCAGTCGCCACAGGGTATTGCACCTGACTGAAGGTGCAGTGCTTAACTCAGGTGTCGGTGCTGGTTCCACTTTCACAACTCATACACACACAACCAGGTTGCCCTCCTTTACTGTGGAATGGGCTAGGTTAGGGTCAAAAGGAGTCACCAACATGGCTGGGTCCTTAGGATACCACCACATCTTGGATCCCCAATCCACTAGTGGCAGGACCTGGGACGGGAGGAATAACCACCTGGGGAAGTTGGGAGCCAACACAACAGTTAGAGAGTTCTCCAGCAGGAAAGCAAGAGAGCAGACGGGTTTTACCAGTGGCTCTGGTGGGACGCAGGAGTTAATACGGTCGTCGAGGGGAGAGCTTGATTGCTCCCTTGGGACCGGCGCTGTACAGGCTGCAGACTACTAGGGTGGATATATTCCAAGTTGCCCACCAAAATCTGCAGGCTTGGGGGATTGCACGTCCCTATGGCCCCCACATTTCCCAGAGCACAGTGCCAGATAGGATCCGGGATTGTGATCCAAGGCAGGCCCCACAACAGACCCGCGGCTCCTCCATACAGGCAGGGAGTACACACTCTTTAAGAATCAGGGGTCCCCAAGAGCTTCAGGCCACAGGGATCCAACACCAAGCGCAAGGAGGAAAGGCCCACCATCCATTGCACCGTCTATGACCTCTAAATGATGCGGGTTTGACGGGGCCCATCACAGCGGCTGACCAGTACTTCCCAGGCGAGCGGCATAACTGTGAGTAAAATACCTGGAACCCACAGAGACTGTGTCCGCCTGTCATTCCTGGCACCACCGCCCTGCGCCTCGGCGCTCGCCATTACTACTCCCCTCATCATCCTCCCTGGAGCCTGCTCCACTTGTGGGGAGCTGAAACACCTCGGCTGCTACTACCATCTTCCCCGGAGGAAAGCGACAGCAGCGGCGGCTAATTCCCTGGCCGCATACCGCAGGTGGCATCACGAAATCAACCTCCACCATCATCCATCACGACCCCTTCCCTTTATTGTACACCTCCGGGTCACGAAACTGGGCAGGACCACCCATGACATCCCCTGATCCTCACCGGCCCGGTGACGAGTATTTTCTCCAGACCCCCTAGGGTGCTACACTGGCCATGTAAAGATATTACTGCATTTGTCTTTGAAAGAGCTACAGGTGCATATAAATAGTTTGGGGTTAAAATACTGCTACAGATTTCTTAATGATCATACACACTGCTAATTCTAAGATCCTATCAAGTCCATATTATTAAGGCTATGTTCATGTCTCCATCGTGTTTCTTAGGGAACAATAAACTATGACATTTTCAAATCCAGCCCAGAGAAGGATCCTTACTGTGATGTGATTTCTATTCATACTTAAAGCCTTGAGGTAAAAAGGTACAGAGCTAAACTCAAGGCCATGCTTTGTGCTGCTGTGTGGTATTGTACTCTCTCCAATATACAATGTGATGTATAATGCGTAAGATATATTCTTTCTGTAACAGAACTGTAATAAACGTCTGAATGAAATCGGAGACAAACTGAGTTATAGTATAGAACCTACAAACATGACTCCCATTCTATACAAAAAGTCACTTCAAAAACAAGGTGCTCAAATAGATCTGTTATCCAAGACTAAATACGAGGTATTGCTGTCCAATTTAGGATAATTTTATATTGCAAATTACATGTTATTTTGCAATATAAAAATGCTCATTAAATTCCGAATTCTTAGAAATATTGGAAATAAACAGTTGAAAGATACATGAGGACATGAACAGCACTGATGACATTTTGGGAAATCTTCCCAATAACAAGCAATAGTACCCACATTTGCACTTAAGGGGGCTTTACATGCTGTGACATCGCTAATGCGGAGTCGTTGGGGTCACTGAATTTGTGACGCACATCCGGC
The DNA here is from genome assembly GCF_048569485.1 of Anomaloglossus baeobatrachus. Classification (NCBI taxonomy): domain Eukaryota; kingdom Metazoa; phylum Chordata; class Amphibia; order Anura; family Aromobatidae; genus Anomaloglossus; species Anomaloglossus baeobatrachus. The sequence goes on along the minus strand of NC_134362.1, from coordinate 139,373,516 downwards.
CGCATTAGCGATGTTGCTGCGTGTGACACCGATGAGCAATTTTGCATCGTTGCAAAAACGTGCAAAATCGCTCATCGGTGACATGGGGGTCCATTTTTGATTATCGTTACTGCAGCAGTAGCGATGTAGTTCGTCGCTCCTGCGGCAGCACACATCGCTATGTGTGACGCCGCAGGAACGAGGAACCTCTCCTTACCTGCCTCCCGGCCGCTATGAGGAAGGAAGGAGGTGGGCGGGATGTTCCGGACACTCATCTCCGCCCCTCTGTTTCTATTGGGCGGCCGCTCAGTGACGTCGCTGTGACGCCGCACAGACCGCCCCCTTAGAAAGGAGGCGGTTCGCCGGTCACAGCGACGTCACCGGGCAGGTAAGTATGTGTGACGGGTCTGCGCGATGTTATGCGGCACGGGCAGCGATTTGCCCGTGTCGCACAACAGATGGGGGCGGGTACCCACGCTAGCGATATCGGGACCGATATCGCAGCGTGTAAAGTAGCCTTTAGGCTAGGGCCCCACTTTGCGTTTTTAACCTGCGTTTCTGCAATGTTTTGAGCTGCAACGTTTCATGGCCAAATGGCTTGCGTTTTGTTTTTCCATGTTATCCTATGTAAAATGTGAAATTCTGACCACATTTTGTTTCAAAACGCTGCGTTTAATTTGCATATTTTGTGGCAAAAACCATGCGTTCAAAGAAGCAGCATGTCAGTTGTTTTTGCCATTTTGGGTGCGTTTTGCTAATGAGAAATGGCAAAAACCAAGATTCCTTCAAATTCCAGCGTTTTACCTGCTTTTTCAGTGCAGAAGACATGCGTTTAGGACTACCAAAATGCATGCTTTTTGGACATCAACATAATGATTTCATATGTCCCTTTACACACACACACATAATCCGACAATTAAATTTAAGGAAAATATGCTTTTATTGCTATTTTAGCGATAAAATGTATATTACCGCTATAATTTTATGAAATATATCTATTTTCATTATTTTTCTCAGGATTTGATCCTTGTTTTTCTCTTTTTTCATTCTGTTTGACTGTATAAACTTTATTTAGCAGTGTCTTGATGTTCAAAACGCATCTGTCAAAACGCAGGTGAAAAAGCATGTAAAAAGTGCTGAAAACGCATCTAAAACGCGGTAAATACGCATGCGTTTTCAGCGCTAAATTTCTGACAAAGGCAACTTTGGTCAACTCAATTAAGCCCAAAACGTGTGTTTAGAACTGCAAGTAGAAAAATGCAAAGTGGGGCCCTAGCTTTATACTATTGTAATTCTAGAACAAAGCAAATTATATTATACAGGGATTACAGTGATCTCTTTTCCATTATTTATCACAAAATTTAAAGTATTTATCCTTTGACATATGGCACACGCATGTGTTTCAAATACTTAATTTAAATCCCAATAACATTCATTTAGAGATAAATATTAAAACTTACTGTCAGAGCTACAATGGAATAGCTTAAAAAACTCACTGAGAATCCCATTGAGAAGACTTGAAAATTGCTGTTCACAGACGCTCTCCATCCAATCTCACTGAGCTAGAGCTATTTTTAAAGAAAGAATAAAAAAAAAATCAGGTTCTAGATGTACAAAGCTGAAAAGACATAACCCCCAAAAATTGCAGCAGTAATTGTAGCAAAAGGTGGTCCTACAAAATATTGACAGGGGATAAATACAAATGTGACACCCCTGGACTATTCAGGTCGTCACAGGGTACTGCACAAACTCTCCTCTCCATGCAGTATTCAACCCCCCATGGTTCTGGGCCTCGATCCTTCAGTACTGCCTCCACCAGCATTCAGAAATCCTAGATACACTTTGCACCACAGCTGTCAGGCACACCAGAGGGCTGCTTAACCAGGAATAGGACCGCTTACCTAGCATCCAAGGGGTCAGACAGGGAGGTGGGAGGTGTCAAGTAGAGTTGAGTGGTAGCCCTCGATCTGAGAGGAGCTCTGAGGAAGCTGGGAGTTTGAGCTCCCAGGGGAGAAGCAGACTAGGTCGCAGACGGTGGTCTGAACCTAGAGGAGTCGGACCCCCGGTCGCAGGGGATTGAGGTTAGGTGCCTGGAACCCGTCAAGGAGGACGGTCAGCAGCCTGGTCCTATCACCGGTCCGGGACCGAAGGCACGTCGGGGTACACGGACCCTTGGTCGGGGAGAAGCTTCAGGCAACCTGGCAATTAACCTGCGGAGGACAGGGCCTTTATGGACTGTTCCCACCAAGCTCAGAGATCAGGGGCACTAGCATAGCGAGGGGGATAGATTTTTCCTAGCAAGCGGCCCACTGAAATCCCAAGCGTAAGCTCATGAGAGAAGGCTCCTTTACTTAGCCATAGTGGGGATTGGGGCCCGGACAGCTCCAAGCTACCGGGAAATAACGGACAATCTAAACTTTTGTGCCAGGAGGCAGGTTACGGCCCACCAGGCAGTGCTGCAGGGGATGGGACCCAGACAAGCTCCCCTCAAGAGGCAACGGCAGTTAGAGACTTGGTTTACCCTATTGTCAGCGTCTGCTTCATTGCTGAGTGAGTACCCAACTGACCCCTGCACTGCAACCCCCGTATCACCATCCAGAGTCCAGGGGCCTACTCCTACCCGTGGAGGGTAACATCATCTAGCTGCTCCACTCCTTCACCCCGGGTATTCCCAATGGCAGCGGCGGTACTCCCAATTACCGTACACCACAGGTGGCGTCACGAACTATATCAATTTCCCTGTACATACCCCTTTTACATTTGAGTATGGCCCCTAAGCCCCCGCGTCCGGAGACCCTCGAGCCACGAGCAGTCATCACCCCCGGATCCGAGCGGTTCAATCCGCTGCAGGAGCGGCACACCTCAAATTTCTGGCATCACGAACAGGATACGAACTGGGACCACTAACCTGGGTGACGTGTGCCTTAGAAAACAGAAGCTTCGGTGGCTGAGTCCCGTTCCCGCCATTTTCCGCCATCTTTGACGCCAAACGCCATTTTCCAGACCAAAAGTGCATTAAGCCGAAGCCCCGCCCTTCGTCCTGAGAGTATGCATGGAACCGGAAGTTCCCAGAGGGCCCCAGCGCGTCAGTGAGTTGCTGGTGAAAACTGAGGGGGTGTGACAGCATGTAACAGTAGAAATGAAGCAGGGACACCAGGACTCTGCTATAACATTCCTGGGCACCGCAGAGGCAAGATGTCGGAGAAGCGCAACTGCTCAGCCGAGGATGCTGCGCCCGGTACAACTGCCTGGATCGAGATGCGGAGGGTGGCCGCGGTGGTGCAGACCCAAGAGAGAGAAGCAATGCATGTGGAGCAGGTAAGCAGAAACCCAGCTCCGGTTGACTCGGCCAATGCGGCCGCGGAGTTCGGTCTGCCACCGACATCGCCCTGTCGCCTTCGCCCCGACCACAGCTGACCCCGAGATGCTGCCCGCAACACCGACAGCGGATTCCTCGACTCCCGTTGAAGATGATCAGGTCACAACTCCTGATCTGATTGTCCCGGTGATCATAGACTCAGAAATGGAGGAAGGAGATTCAGGTTCCAGCACTCCAGAGGCTGTCTGGGTGCCACGCTTTTGAGGAAACGGCTATCGGATGTCCCTTTCATCACGGGCAGTGCAAGAATTAGACATAATGGAGGTGGAAGAAGAGTCCACATCGGATGAAGAGATCCCAGCAATACCATTGATGTGGTGGTGCACATATGCCATCGCTGTGATTTACCAGGGCATTTTGCTAGAGTGTGTCCAGGAGGTACCCGACGTTAAAGGGACCGGAACCTGCAAGTTTATAAAAGTTTTGTGTGGACTGTCACCTTTGTTGAACGTTCTCCAGTGTTCCAAATGGAGTAGGCTGTCGGGGATCAGCTGACTGGTCCCTGATGGAAGGTGACAGAAAAGTTAAGTTACAAATAGACTGCGCCCTCCTTGTTGAACCTTTCTCCACCCTTTGTTATAGGGAAAAGACCATCAGGGCCTTGGACGGTGCGGTGCTGGTAGACAGCACCAGGAGGTCCCTGGTGGGGGTTGGCGCAAAACGGTATTGGCTACCAGGTTACTCAGGACTGTTACTGACCCAGACGAGCTCTCCTCAAGAGGCAACGGCAGTCAGAGAATTGGTTTATCCTTTTGTCACCATCTGCTTCATTGCTGAGTGAGTACCCAACTGACCTCTGCACTGCAACCCCTGTATCACCATCCAGAGTCCCGGGGCCTACCCCTACCCATGGAGGGTAACGTCATCTAGCTGCCCCACTCCATCACCCCGGCTACTTCTAACGGCAGTGGCGGTACTCCCAATTACCGTACACCATGGGTGGTGTCATGAACTATATCAATTCCCCTGTAAATACCCCCTTTTACATTTGAGTGTGGCCCCTAAGCCCCCGGGTCTGGAGACCCTCGAGCCACGAGCAATCATCACCCCCGGATCCGAGCGGTTCGATTCGCTGCAGGGGCGGCACAGAAATGTACATCAGAATTTTCAGATTTAAATTTTTTAAATATTTACAAAACAATCGATTATTTCTAGTGATGGGTGAGCGCACTAAGGATACTCTCAACTGGTGAATTAAACAGGGGAGTGCAATGTGAGAAAAAAATTGCTTTGTAATCGGGCCAATGATAGTCAATGAGGCAGAGCAGAGCTATGAGTTTTTCCTAAAATCGGACTGATAAGAAAATCGCAGCATGCTGCAATTTTTATGCGTCTATCAGACACGACTCATCAATACAAGTCAATGGATGCGAGAAAATCTAGAGCATTTGTCTGGCAGATCTGGCTGGAAAATCGCTAAAATGGATGGAAGAAGTACTCAAATGAAATGGGAACAGTACGGGGAAGATGTTTGAATGCTTCTTCAACTTCCAAGTTGCTGCTGGGAACAATGCTACCAGAGTATTAGGACACTTTTATGGACTGACTATAAAACATACCTGTACTGCCCTGAGAGGGGCCCGGCCGCTTCTCCGCTGCTCGAGCCGAGCCGCTCGAGGTCCGGACTCGGGTTGTCGGTGGCACGAGCGCCTCCGGACCGGGGGCCATGTCGCTCTGTTAAGAGGGGAGAGGCAGTAGGGTGGTGGTGGTGTGGGACGAGGCACGCAGCCGGGGAGGGCCGCGTTGTCGTCCTACGGCTCGTGACGCCACCCACGGGTCGCGGGGACCGGATGCACCACCGCTGCGGCTGAAGTGATGGCGGGCTCGTCCGGGATCGGTGTTGCGGCCGCAGCCAAGATGTTAGCCCCTCCGTGGGTAAGGGCGGTGTGTCTCGGGGCCCGGTGGGGGAACTGGCAACGGTGTTGTTGTCGGGGTGCAGGGTGCCGTGCTGTGGTGCAGTGTCGTGCCCGGATGGCACTGGTGTACTCACGATTAATTCACCCTCAGAGTCACTGGTAAACCAAAGTTCGGGTATGGTCGGTTCCCGCTGCTGGCTGCTGATCTCCCCTGTGGGGTTGATGGTGGCCCCTTTCCCGTGCACCTCTGGTTGTTGTGTTTCGGCTCCCCTGCCTGAGTAGTGGTAGTTAGCTCCCCGGCATTGAGCTGCCGGAGGAGCCCTCAGTTGCCCGCAGGCACTGGCCCGTCGGGTGTTTGGCCCTTGGCGGTGGCTCTCACCCGGTATCGGTGGGCTTTTGCCTTCTTTCGGGACTTTGGGTGTGGATGAACCCGTGAGGTCCAGCCAGCAATCAGTCAATTTGCCTAAACTTAGTGGCTTCTAAGCTAGGACGAGGTTTGAGTACCCGGTTTCTGGTGCTCCGGTACACGGTTGACTCCCCGGTTCAGGGCCGGCGGGCTCCAACCCTGGCCCGGTCCTTATGGTTCCGCCTGTTGCTGTACCGGTACTCCTGCAGGCGGCCACCACCGCCTGCCTGCCTGACGTAACGGGGATCCCAGGCTCCAACCCGGGTCCCTGACAGCTCTGCTCCTCTACACCTCCTGTCAGCTCCCTGTCTAAAACTTCTCTCACTGCTTGTATTTCCTGCCTCAGGGCAGTAGTCTCCTCGGTGGGCGTGTCTTTCCGCCTGACTCTGCCCACCTGGTGTGCCCTACTGGCCCTGAGGAAGGCATCAGGTCTCCCTTTCGGGTGACATGTGTGTGACCTCACAGGGTTGGGTGTGTGTGTGTGGGGTCCAGGGCGTCACATACCCCCTTGGTTTAATGCAGACTGTCCACGGGTTGCCCGACCAACTCCGGTTTATTTTTATTTTTCTTTCAACTGTAAAACGGAGAAAACGGAAACATTACAATTATAATAACATTTGTACAATATATGGTTTCTGCAGGTCTTCCCATAACAGGAGGCATTTTGCTTTAACGTTGCATAACTTTATTAAACGGAATGGGTTCATGTCCTTCCACCTTCCCCACCCAAACAACCTAGCCTTGATGCTGCCCCTAAGAAATGGGCAGCACCCCTTTTTCCCAGTCCGGAAACAGGAACATGGCCAGATCACCCAGGCGGGAATGGGTACGGTGCGGCGCACCCGGCAGTTGCTCAAGGGCTCCCCGGAGGATGGTCACCGGTCCCGGTGGTGACCGGACCCCAGCCTGCTCTGCTGCGGGTCCTACCTCCAATCTGCCTCTCTGGGGCTAATGGAACGGGAAGGCATGTAAAAAGGGGCAGAATGGGACAATATTTACAAGCCCAAAAGTTTTTGGGTGGCCGGCAAGTCCACGGCCTTGTCCATGAGCAGTCACTCACGCAACAGGGTTGTTAACGGGGTTTCAAACACAAGTCCCAATGGGGACGGGTCCTTTTTAATAGCAATAGCTTTATTCTGCAACGGGGAACTTTTCTTCCACCTCCACATCAGGGCTGTACGGTGGAGGTGGGGGCCGTCTGCCGCTCCGGACATCCAGGGCAAACCAGCCCCTCTCCCCTTGGTGCCGGGTGTAGTGCGCCAGATCGCCGGACAGGAAGTCACAGTCTGGATGCCCGAACGGAAGATGGGCATTCACGTCCCGCCAGGAAAAGAAGACTTCTCCATCCAGTTCGGGGTCGTATAAGAATCCCCAGCCCTTGTCTTTGTTGAATCGCCGGACCTGGCCCTGGTAGGTAGGGCCCCGCACCCAATATCCAGCACTCCTCAGGTGCTCCTTCCCCTCGATAGTAACGGGCAAGCACCTCCTCTCTTCTCTTTTCCCTGGCCTCTATCTCCTGGCTCAGCTGGCTAGACTGCCGCTCCCAGTATGGGGCTCCTGCACGCCCAGGGTCTACTGTGGTGGGGGTCTGGCCCAGCCGGCGCTCCCCGGTGCCAACCACGATTGGCACTCTCCAAGGAAAACACCACCGTGTCGTGGCCGGCTCTGCTGCCTTGCAGCTGCCTCCCCGCGGAGCCTAAGCCAAGGCCCGCGACCCTGGAGCGGTTTGCCTGGCCCTCTGGGCCTTCTTGGCCAGGTGGGTAGATGGAGCCTGGGCACTCTGGGGTGCGGTCACTTCTGGGGCATCCGGCCTTGCTTCATGGGCGGGTACTGGCCGGCAACGGGTCCCCTCCGGCAACGGGCACAGCGCTGCTGGGTTCCATAAAAGGTCCAGGCCAGCCTCCCCAAGCAGCTTCCCAGGAGTGCCCGGGATGGACTCCGCCACCGATGTCGGGGGTGGGGATACGGGTGGAGGAGCAGCGACAACCGCTGCGGGCAATGGAGGAGGCGGTATGGTGGGCAGCAGCAGACCGAGCCCCTCAGCCACGATGGCTGACCCCTCAAGGGCACAGGGACGTGGGTCGCCTTCCCACCCCGCCAACACCGTCATCCTTTCACGGGCCTGCACGACGGCCACTATCTCCCCCATCTCCGCCGCCCAATGCTCCACCAGGAAGCTTACCTGGTGCTGGAGGCGACGACACATCTCCCCCGTCCGGGCCTTCACCCATGCCGCTGTTCTTGGCGCGGGCTCCAGGGTCTCGGGACGCTGGACGGGAGTCGCCATGCTGCACAGTCTGGATCCAGGAACGGGATGGATGCAGGGTCCTGGAGTCCCTGCCTTTTTATCTTCTCGGTTACATCAGGCCGCCTTCTCGCCCGCCTCCCCCTTGGTTTTCTCTTTGCACTTCTCCTTCGAGGGCGGGGCTTCACTTTCGAGCCTTCACTGCTTGGGGAAGACGACTCGAGCGGGAAACTTTCGCACCAAGATGGAGGATCTTCAACTTTTTCGACAGGATGCCGCGGACAAATACTTCTAAGGCGCACTTCCACAGGTAAGTGGACTGTCCGAATCCTGTTCATGACGCCAGAAGAGTTGATGTGTACCACCCTGAGAGGGGCCCGGCCGCTTCTCCGCTGCTCGGGTCGAGCCGCTCGAGGTCCGGCTCGGGTTGTCGGTGGCACGAGCGCCTCCAGACCGGGGGCCACGTCGCTCTGTTAAGGGGGGGAGGCAGTAGGGTGGTTGTGGTGTGGGACGAGGCGCGCAGCCGGGGAAGGCCGCGTTGTCGTCCTACGGGTCGTGACGCCATCCACGGGTCGCGGTGACGGGAAGCACCGCTGTGGCTGAAGTGATGGCGGGCTCGTCCGGGATCGGTGTAGCGGCCGCAGCCGAGATGTTAGCCCCGCCGTGGGTAGGGGCGGTGTGTCCCGGGGCCCGGTGGGGGAACTGGCGACGGTGTTGTTGTCGGGGTGCAGGGTGCCATGCTGTGGTGTAGTGTCGTGATGGCACTGATGTACTCACGATTAATTCACACTCAGAGTCACTGGTAAACCAAAGTTCGGATATGGTCGGTTCCCGCGGCCGGCTGCTGATGTCCCCTGTGGGGTTGATGGTGGCCCCTTTTCCCGTGCACCTCTGGATGTTGTGTTGCGGCTCCCCTGCCTGAGCAGTGGTAGTTAGCTCCTCCGGCGTTGAGCTGCCGGAGGAGCCCTCAGTTGCCTGCAGGCGCTAGCCCGTTGGGTGTTTGGCCCTTGGCGGTGGCTCTCACCCGGTGTCGGTGGGCTTTTGCCTTCTTTCGGGACTTTGGGTGTGGATGAACCCGTGAGGTCCAGCCAGCAATCAGTGAATTTGCCTAAACTCAGTGGCTTCTAAGCTAGGACGGGGTCTGAGTACCCGGTTTCTGGTGCTCCAGTACACTGTTAACTCACTGGTTCAGGGCCGGCGGGCTCCAACCCTGGCCCGGTCCCTACGGTTCCGCCTGTTGCTGTACCGGTACTCCTGCAGGCGGCCACCACTGCCTGCATGCCTGACGTAACGGGGATCCCAGGCTCAAACCCGGGTCCCTGACAGCTCTGCTCCTCTACACCTCCTGTCAGCTCCCTGTCTAAAACTTCTCTCACTGCATTTCCTGTCTCAGGGCAGTAGTCTCCTCGGTGGGCGTGTCTTTCCGCCTGACTCTGCCCACCTGGTGTGCCCTACTGGCCCTGAGGAAGGCATCAGGTTTCCCTTTCGGGTGACATGTGTGTGACCTCACAGGGTTGGGGGTGTGTGTGAAATGTGGTAGATATTATTACCTGTGACCCCTGGGGTCCAGGGCGTCACATACCAAATCGAAGATAAAATGGATTTTACAGGAAAACATGTTAGGTAACATTCATCTTTCCTGTATAATGACTTGTATATAAGGCAAATTTAACTAAAGAGAAAATCCACCTCCTACACCCCGTAGGCTTAGTTCACACTCTGGTGGATCGGATCACTTGGCTACTTAACGAGGTAGACACAGGAATAATTTTCATTTTGTTCACACGCTGAACCTTTTACTGCATTTTTGGTGCATTTTTGACATCACAAAGATGCACTTTAATGCATGTGTTTCCATATCCCAGCAAAGTCTATGAGAAGTCTATTTTGCTGTCTGCACAGTGCATCTTTTTTTGGCTGCATCTTGGCTGCGTTTTTGAAGATGCAGCCAAGATGCAGCATGTCAATTCTTTTTGCGTCTTGTCCCTGCGTCCCGGAGGACTGACAAATCAATCCCCCGCTGACTTGAGGTCGGTGGGGGATTGATCTCCAGTATCTGGCTGGATGCCGGTTCGCATAAAGTCAATGTGGACCAGAATCTGGTGCAAAGGGGTAGGAGCAAGCGCTTCATACTTACCAAATCACCAGCTCAGCTGTAACACTGCTCCCATGGCCGGTCATTCCCTTCCCAGGCCGCTCATTACCTTCATTGAATATGCACTGCTTCCTCCACACACTGGTGGCTGTGATTAGTTGCAGTCACATGCACCCTCATGCCGAGTGACAGCTGTCTAACTGCAACCAATCACAGCCGTCGGTAGGCGGGTCTATATCGTACAGTAAAATAAATAAATAATTTTAAAAAATGACGTGCGGTCACCCAATTTTGATACCCAGCCAAGATAAAGCCTCACAGCTGAGGGCTGGTATTCTCAGGATGGGGAGACCCACATTATAGGGAACTTCCCAGCCTAAAAATATCAGCCAGCAGCCGCCCGGTATTGCCGCATCCATTAGAAGCGACAGTCCCAGGACTTTACCCGGCTCATCCCGATTGCCCTTATGCGGTGGAAATCAGGGTAATAAGGAGTTAATAGCAACCCACAGCTGCTACTAAGCCCTAGCTTTGGGATGGCAGGCATCTATGAGACAACCCCTCATCACTTATCTGTAAGTTAAATAAAATAAACAAAAAAAACAAATGAATGTTTTATTTAGAATAAAAAACAAAAAAGCACCATCTTTCACCAGTTTATTAACCCCAACACAACCCTCCAGGTCCGACATAATCCACACAAGATCACACGATGCTTCCAGCACTGCTACATATTTGAACCTCCCAGAGCGCACCATAGAATAGAACTGCCTGCTGTGAAGTTCAGGCTGCAACTGAAGTGAGGCCCGCAATAAGCCGTGACATTACGCAGGTTAGACACAGCCACAGCATGGCCACGGCCTCCACCTGTGACAGCAAATCACCTGAGTTACGTCCCGCTGATCACACTTCAGTCACTCAGGTGATTTGCTGTCACAGGTGGAGAACTCCAGCTGTGGCTGCGGGTAACTTGAGTAATGTCACCGCTTATTGCGTGACTCACTTCAGTTGCTGCTGGAGCTCACAGCAGGCAGTCTTGTTCTATGGCGCTCGCTGTGAGTGAGCTTCAGATATGTAGAAATCCTGGAAGCATTGTGGGAACTCATGTGGATTAAGTCAGACCTGGACAGTTGTGTTGGGGTTAATAAAGTGGCGGAAGAGGGTGCTTTTTTGTCTTTTATTCCAAATAAAGCATTATTTCAGTATTTGTGTTTATTTCATTTCACTTACAGATTATTGATGTGGGGCTGTCTCATAGATGCCTGCCATCCCTAAGCTAGGGCATAGTAGCAGCTGTGGTATGTTATGAACTTCCTATTACCCCGATTGCGACCGCACCAGGGCAACAGGAAGAGCCTGGCCCAGCACCAGAATTGGTGCTTCCTATGGATGCACCATTTGTGGGGTGGCTGTAGGCTGCTATTAGGCTGGAAAGAGCCAAATAATGATGGCCCTTCCCACCCTAATAATATCAGCCTCTGTTGTCTGCTGTACCTTGGCTGATTTAAAAAAAAATCGGGGGGAACCCACATCATTTTTTTTTTTAATAAATAAAATTAAAAAAAGTGGGATCCCCTCTATTTTTCATAACCAGTCAAGGTACAGCACGCAGCTGAGGGTTGCAGCCTGCAGCTGCTGCTGTTCTTGTGCTGGATATGAAAAATGGGGGGGGGACCCCTCGTCATTTTTTTAACGAAAAAAATAAAAAAAAAACAGCTGGCCATGCTATCTATTATTTTATCAAGCTTTTTTGTTATTTCTTTCTATCTATTGTATATGTTCTTTATATTATCTATCTATTATCTGTTATCTATAAACTATCTACCTATTATCTATCATCTATTATCTATTTTCTTTCTATTTTAGCTATCTATTAATTATCCTATCCTATCATATTTTGTTTCTTCTTTAAAAAATGCAGTAAAAACGTGGCAAAAATGCGTTAAAACGTAATACGTTTTTTGGGCCACACCTTCATTTTCTGAGACCACCGTAAAAAGATGCAGTCAAAATGCACTCAGAAAAAAAGAGGCAATGTGTGAACATAGCCTAAATCTTCTACTAGCTTATTAAGACTTCATAAACTAGGACAAAAATAAAACAAAACAACACAGCTTGTACCAAGGTAGAAGAGAAGAGGAAGGAGTTTAAATTTGTGCTGCAGGATGAGACACTGTATGATGTGGTGATCTTTATTGCAGATGTACTTTTTATCTGAAGAAGGAAATTTATTCTCCGAAACGTATAATAAAAATCACCACAGAATAGAATGTGTGAAAAGCTTTGCAGACTTCCCCACTGTCACCTGGGTGGTTGGAGAGTTGTGATGCGGTAGGAAACAAGGGTAACTGAGGTGCCACCTCTGAGGACTATACTGTGTGTGATGTTGAGGTGGAGGAAGAGGAGGAGAGGACAATTAATGCAGTACTTGCCATCCACTGTATCACATGCTCTTTCTGGCCTTCATCTGACAAAAAAAGGGAGTGGAGTAGCCCGTTCAGTAACAGTTGTCTATTGTCTTTGGTTAGGACAAGCCGCTGTTTCTTCAGTAGAGCTTTCAGGAACCTGAATGTACACTTTCCCTATTTTAACCAGCTGTTTCACAACCCTACTCCCACACCTGTCAGTCACCTATTACTAAATTAACAATCACTATTTAAATGCTGCAATAGCATTTTTGAGCTTGACAACAGATTCGACACTGTTTAGATGCTGAAAGAGCAATTTGGAGCTAGACAACAGATTTGACACTATTTAGATGCTGAAATAGCCATTTTGAGCTACGCAACAGATTGGCCATTATTTAGCTGCCGAAATAGCAATTTTGGGCTGGACGACAGATTTGGCATTGAGTCATGCACCAGACAGAGCTGGTCGTGACTCAGCAGGAAGCAAAAGGAAGAGGAATAGGAGGGATTTTAGGTGCTTCATACATATAAACAGATTATAAACATAACAGTGGTGGAAACTCCATTTGATTGTTATGTTTAAGGGATGCACCGAGGGCCCTCGCTTTGCCGAGCAAGTCATGGAATAAGACAGACTTAACGGGTAAACCAGAGAAGGGTGTTTATTGAACAGAGAGGCAGATATACCCTGCCGTGCAGCTGCTGATAAGGAAAATAGGGAAACAAGTGTAAGAACAGAGACTCTAAAGGGGGCTTTACACGCTACGACATCGCTAATGTGAACTCGTTGGGGTCACGGAATTGGTGACGCACATCCGGCCGCATTAGCGATGCCGTTGCGTGTGACACCGATGAGCGATTTTGCATCGTTGCAAAAACGTGCAAAATCGCTCATCGGTGACATGGGGGTCCATTCTCAAAAATCGTTACTGCAGCAGAAACGAGGTTGTTCCTCGTTCCTGCGGCAGCACATATCGCTCCGTGTGACACCGCAGGAACGAGGAAGCTCTCCTTACCTGTCTTCTGGCCGCTATTCGGAAGGAAGGAGGTGGGCGGGATGTTACGTCCCGCTCAGCTCCGCCCCTCCGCTGCTATTGGGCGGCCGCTCAGTGACGTTGCTGTGACGCCGCACGGACCGCCCCCTTAGAAAGGAGGCGGTTCGCCGGTCACAGCAATGTCCCCGGGCAGGTAAGCATGTGTGACGGGTCTGGGCGATGTTGTGCGGCACGGGCAGCGATTTGCCTGTGTCGCGCAACAGATGGGGGCGGGTACCCACACTAGCGATATCGGGACCGATATCACAGTGTGTAAAGCCCGCTTAAGGCTATGTGCGCACGTTGCGTACAGTCACTGCAGAATTTTCTGCAGCGATCTGAAGAGCACACGTGCACTTCAAATCGCTGCAGAAAATGTCCGTAGTGAAAAAAAACAAAAAACGATTCCATGCGCTCTGCCTGCAGCTCCTGTCATAGACAGAGCAGGGGCTGCCGGCAAAGCGCACGGAAGAAGTGACATGTCACTTCTTAGAACGCGCGCTTCTGGCAGCAGCCGAAGCGCTGCGCTCTAAAACGCCACGTGCGCACGGCTCCAGCACAATCTCCATAGATTATGCAGGGGACGCAGGACGCATGCAGTTACGCTGTGCTACAAAGCGCAGCGTAACTGCATGTAATTACGCAACATGCGCACATAGCCTAATTACAGTTCTTGCAGACTGGATTCTGTCTTTCCTGTATCTGTCTTCTCTCAGCACAAACTGGGAAATTTACCCTAGTCATTTCCTGTTTCTTCCATCCCAGAGCTCGATCAGTCCAAGTTAGCTCAGGCAGCAGAGGGGAAAGTCTGGACCAAACCATTATCCCCTGCTTATGAGCCATCCCTTAAAGCTGTAAAGCAACACATACAGTAAGCAGCATATAGTGTAAAATGTCACAGAAAGCAACATCTTCATTAGGCGCTGCACTCCCCTACAGTGTCACAAAAGCACTTGTTAGTAAGATCAGCAGCAATAGCAGCCACAGAAGCCATGGGTGTCATGGACTGCAATACCGTGAGATCTATGCAGCACAATGAAAACTATATCAACGCCTAGTCTTCACAGTCTATGATGGAGGTAAAAAAGTCATTGGAGATCCATGACATGTTCACCTTGATGAAGCTTAGGCAGTCTACACTTTCAGGGGACAGCCAGATACGCTTATCTGTCAGGACACCACCAGCAATGCTGAAGACACATTCTGAGAGAACGTTGGCTGCTGGGCATGACAAAACCTCCAAGGCGTCACTGGCGAGCTCAGGCCACTCTTCCAATTTTGAAAACAAAAATGCAAAAGGGTCCACCCCCCCTCATGGTTTCGATCTTGAGCTCTAGATACTCTCTTGTCATTCACTATGTGTCAGACTTGTACTCTGCTCTGATGGTGCAAAGGATGGTCTAAAAAATGTGTGTCACAACTCACAGAAATTGCTTCTGCCACTTGAACTGCTGCTGCTAATATTTCTGCGATGACAAGTCAATGTTCCCGGGGTTGGAAGTCTAGAACAGGGATGCACACTGTGTACCTCATTGCTGTCTTGGAGAAAGCCACTCATAAAATTGTGTACAAGTTGGTTTCGATACTTGTGTACAAGTTGGTTTGCTTCTGCCACTTAAACTACTGTGCTAATATTTCTGCGATGACAAGTCAATGTTCTCGGGGTTGGAAGTCTAGAACAGGAATGCACACTGTGTACCTCATTGCTGTCTTGGAGAAAACTGTACCGCCCCGGGGCTCGGCTGGCTGCTGAGCCGCTTGGATCCGTGCTCGTCAGTGGGTGGCTAGAGCTCCTCCCGGACCCCGGGGGTCACGTCACTCTGAAGAGAATGCTGGCGCTACATGAGGGGTGGTGTTCGGTGGAGTGGTCCACGGCCGAGGCCGCGGTTGTTTTTCGGGGGTTAAGTTTGTAACGCCACCCACGGATTGTGGTGAATGGATGGACACCACCTCTGCCGTAGACTAGGCTCCCGGGGACGGTGTTGCGCAGCTTGGTATTGACCCCTCCGTGGGTAGGGGGTGATGGTCCCAGGGGCCCGAGGGTGCTGAGTAGAATCGAGCGCGGTTCGAGGTTCGAGGTTCGCCAATTTCATGTTCGAGTGATTTTGGGGGGTGTTCTAGATCGAACTAGAACTCATGCTTTTTGCTTAACGTTCGGCAGCTCGAGTTACGTTCAAGAATGGTTTGATCAGCAAAAAGCCTAGCTAATTACTAGCTGGC
This sequence comes from Anomaloglossus baeobatrachus, assembly GCF_048569485.1. Lineage (NCBI taxonomy): Eukaryota > Metazoa > Chordata > Amphibia > Anura > Aromobatidae > Anomaloglossus > Anomaloglossus baeobatrachus. The sequence goes on along the minus strand of NC_134362.1, from coordinate 139,357,894 downwards.
TTTTCACTGTAATAGTGTGAGTCACTCTGTGATTCACACTATTATCAAATTTCAGCGTATAGTGTGCAGGGGAGACGGGGTTTAGATCTGTGGTGCTGAGAGAATGCCGATCGCCATTTTTTTTTTTTTCTCAGCACGCGTGCAGTGTGGCGGGCCAGCATGTCAGCCAATCCCAGACACACACACGGCTAAGTGGACTTTTTGCCAGACAAGCAAGGGCATGTGTCCTAGGCTGTGAATGTCACATGTCCTTGCATTATAAATACGGCCATTTTCCTTCACGGCTCGATTATCTGCCTTCTGCGTCTGGGTGACAGTCACCGCTGACGCAGCTCCTGTCGCCACTCCTGCTGTGTACGCTGTACGGATTAGTGACACAGAAGATTATTTCAGCCATTTTCAGGGCTCATTTCCTGGGGCTCAAAGCCATAGCTGTCAGGCAGGTCCGTGGAAACGCTGTATACAGCTTTAGATAGCGTCTATAAACCTAAGCTCAGGGAATTCCTTGCTGCATTTTATCCTTAGGAGGGATAGAAAGTGAGGCTTCCTTTCCTCTACACTGACCCACAACCCGGCCACTGTACCCTCCCGCCCTTTGTTGCAAAGCCATTTTAATAGCAAACAGTGCTGCCAGTTAGTGCCATCCAAAGAGTGGCTGCTGTACTCCATTAGTGTGCCACTTGTGCCAAGCAAGTCCCACCACCTCTGCATTGTACCCTCCTGCCCTTTTTTGCAAATCCATTTTAATAGCAAACAGTGCTGCCAGTTAGTGCCATCCAAAGAGTGGCTGCTGTACTCCATTAGTGTGCCACTGGTGCCAAGCAAGTCCCACCACCTCTGCATTGTACCCTCCTGTCCTTTTTTGCAAATCCATTTAATAGCAAACAGTGCTGTCAGTTAGTGCCATCCAAAGAGTGGCTGCTGTCCTCCATTAGTGTGCCACTTGTGCCATGCAAGTCCCACCACCTCTGCATTGTACCCTCCTGCACATTTTTGCAAAGCCATTTTAATAGCAAACAGTGCTGCCAGTTAGTGCCATCCAAAGAGTGGCTGCTGTACTCCATTAGTGTGCCACTTGTGCCAAGCAAGTCCCACCACCTCTGCATTGTACCCTCCTGCACATTTTTGCAAAGCCATTTTAATACCAAAGAGTGCTACCAGTTGTAGGGCCATAGCTGCATTGTCAGGGATAGTCAGTGTTGTTTCTTCAGCTGCCAATAAAGCTAGACCACCTCTGCAATCTACACCACCTCTCAATTTTTGCTACCACATTTTACGTGGCCAATCTTGTCGCTAACAAAATGAGTGGCAAAAGGACAGATACTGGTGGAAAGGGGAACAGGAAAAAAGTTTGTGTCCGTGGGGAAGGTGGCAAAGCTACATTAACATCTGCTGAAGATAGGCCATCTTCCAGCAAAAGTAAGATGTCTACTACTTTCCGTGGACAATCTAATGTGCTCCCTTTTTTACGGAACAAAACATCTGGAACAAAGGTAGATGATGCACAAAAAAAGCACATGCTTGAATGGATCTCAAGTGCTACAACAAGTGGCCTCTCCTCCACCTCAACTTCAAAATCCAAAAAACAACAGTCCTCTGAGTTGTCATCCCAATCGCACTTGCTTTCTCCCAGCTCTCAAGTCTCCACCCGCCCTGCAGAGTATGGTGTAAATGAGATGGCTGAGTCTGCAGAGCTGTTCAGTCTCACTATAGGCTGGGAATCAGAAGTCTGCTCCCAAGCTACAGTGAGTACAGACCAGGAAATGGTCTGCAGTGATGCCCAGAAGCTTTGTGACTCAGATTCAGGCCCTGATAAGCAAGTTTCTGAGCATAATGTAGACCCTTATTCACAAACTGTAACACCTGTTGGTGGAGACAATGAGGAACATACTGATGATGATGAGAAGCAGATACCAGATTGGGATGACAACTTAAATATTCGGTCAGGGCAGGAAGAGGCTAGGTCTGAGGGCAAGGGGAGTGCAAACACAATGCTTGATGATGAAGTTCTAGATCCCACCTACTGTCAACCCACAGTCAGGCACTCGAGACGGTCAACAGAGGCGGTGGAGGAGGATGCAACTGATGACGAAGTTACCTTGCGCCTTCCTGGACAGAGGAGGAGTACTGGTAGCACATCTACAACTGCATCCTCAGCCACCACTCTGCCTCTGAGCACCAGTCAGGGTGGCTCAGCAGGTCGCATGTTCTCTAAGCCTTGCCTAGCCTGGTCCTTTTTTGACCTTGCAAAGGATCGCCCAAATCATGTGATCTGTAAAATTTGTCGGGAATCTGTAAGTAGAGGCAAAAACCTCAGCAGTTTGACAACTTCTTCCATGAATCGTCACATGAATAACTATCATAAGTCCCAGTGGGAAGCTCACCGAGCTGCAATGCAGCTTAGCGTAGCGGGCCAACCACCGCCTGCCCCTTCCAGTGCATCCGTGCGCTCTTCATCTTCTATGACTGTGGGGACAGCTGCACATCTGTTCTTCCAGGCAGACCTTCCACCTCTTTGACCACAACATGCAGTTTGCTTGGCAGGTCGTCAGTTGGTTTGGAAAGGGAAACAAGTGCGGGTGTACAGCTCTTTCAGACATCGATAGCACCAACGTTGGATGAAGGCAACATCATGTCTCAGCCTGCACTTTCCTCACAAACCTGCATTTTTCCAGGGACACCCTACTCACCACCGTCTACACACAGCAGCCAGATCTCTGTCCCTCAGATGTGGACAAATAAAAGGCCATTTCCTCCGACCCATGACAAAGCAAAGAGGTTGACTTTATCCCTCTGTAAGCTCTTGGCTACCGAAATGCTGCCTTTCCGCCTGGTGGACATACAGGATTTTCGAGACCTTATGTCCGTCGCAGTGCCCCAGTATCAGATGCCCAGTTGCCACTACTTCTCTAAGAAAGGTGTGCCTGTGCTACACCAGCATGTCGCACACAACATCACCACTTCCTTGAGAAACTCTGTGTGTGAACGGGTGTATTTCACCACTGATACTTGGACCAGTAAGCATGGACAGGGGCGTTACATGTCGCTGACTGGGCACTGGGTAACTCTGGTGATAGATGGTGAAGGGTCTGCTGCACAAGTCTTGCCGTCCCCACGACTTGGGCGTCAATCCACTGTCTGTCCAAGTTCCTCCACTGCTTCTGCCTCCTCCACCTCGTCTGGGTCCTCCACCTCCGCCCCAAGCCTGCCTGGTCAGGCCACCAGCGTTGTAACTGCGCAGAAGGAATCACGCATCCCTCATTACTATGCTGGCAGCAGAGTGCCACGGCATCAGGCGGTCTTTTGCTTGACATGTCTTGGAAATAAGAGTCACACAGCGGCTGAGTTGTGGGCAGCTCTGGAGACCGAGTTTGGTAAATGGTTGTCTCCACTCAACCTGTAGCCAGGTAAGGCCGTGTGCGACAATGCTGTAAACCTGGGTGCGGCCCTTCGCCTGGGCAAGGTGACACACGTGCCTTGTATGGCTCACGTGTTGAACCTTGTTGTCCAGCAATTTTTAACACACTATCCCGGCCTAGATGGCCTTCTGCAAGTGCTGCCACTGAAGGGGTGTCTGTGTGGCCCAATTTTTGGAAAAAAGGGAGACTCCGTTTGGAGTAACCTTTGCTTGCAGTGTTTCTAAAACGAGCCAAGATGAACAAGTCATGGTTCAGCAAAGACTTTGCTACCTACCCCGGTGTCATCCTGGGGACAGTTAAGGATGACGTATTTTTGAATGTGCTTGATGCAAATCTACCTGTTAAGTATACAACTGGGGCACAAGTGCTGCCACTGAAGGGGTGTCTGTGTGGCCCAATTTTTGGAAAAAGGGAGTCCCCCTTGCTTGCAGTGTTTCTAAAAATGAGCCAAGATGAACAAGTCATGGTTCAGGAAAGACTTTGCTACCTACCCCGGTGTCATCCTGGGGACGGTTAATGATGGTGTATTTTTGAATGTGCTTGATGCAAATCTACCTGTGAAGTGTACAACTGGGGCACAAGTGCTGCCACTGAAGGGGTGTCCGTGTGGTCCAATTTTTGGAAAAAAGAGAGACTTCGCTTGGAGTCCCCTTGCGGTGTTTTACATGATTTTAGAAGGGCATGCCATGCCTATATCTGTGTCTCATCCTCTTTTTCCTCGTCAAGCTGTTTTGTTTTCGCATGAGAATTTGTTCTTGTCACTTTCCCATGTGTTTGTGTTGTCTTTTGAGTTGTTTGTCACCTTTTGGACACCTTTGAGGGTGTTTTCTAGGTGTTTTTATGTGTTTGTGATTGCCTCCAATTGTTTCCTATGAAGTTCGAGCGGTTCATCGAACAGTTCGCCGAACCGAACTCGAACGCGGCCTCGGTTCGGCGAACCGACTCGAGCCGAACTGCGACTGGTTTGCTCATCTCTAGTGCTGAGAAGGGGGGATGACGCGTGCTGGCGTGTCGGTGCGGTGCGTGGCTTGAGGGCACTGTTGTACTCACTATTATAGACACACTGGAGTCTCTGGTAAACCAAACAAGATGGTGGACGGTGCCCGCAGCCGGCTGCGCTTCTCCCCTTTTTTAGGTTGCGGGTTTCCGCCTTTCTCCTGCACCTCACTTTTGGTAGAAATGATGATTCCTATGCCTGAGCAACGGTAGTCCACTCCCCAGCTTTGTGTGCACCGGAAGAGCCCTTTTGCCCGCAGACGCTGGCCTGTGGGATCTCGATGCCTTGGCGGTGGCTTTCTATCCCTTTGGTTGAGCTGTTGTCTTCAAACGGGTCTTGGGTGGGAAAGGACCTAAAGTCCAGACCCCAATCAGTGAATTCGACTCAGTCCAGTGGCTTCTGGGCCTCGTACTGGGTCTGTGTACCCCTCCTGGTGCTCCGGTTTCCAATCGGTTCCCCGGTTCGGTACCGGCGGGCCACTACCCAGTCCCGGTCCCCTATGGTTCCACCGGCTGTAATCCCAGTTCCTGCAGGCGGCCACCACCGTCTGCCTCCTGGCCACAGGGTATCCGGGCTCCGACCCAGATCCCTGACAGACGTCTTCTCCTCCTAACTCTCTCCCTACTCCTCTCCTTTCCTCTCCCTTTCACCTCCAAAACAGATCTGCTGTGTTTTCCCGCCTCAGGCCATCCAAACTTCTCGGTGGGCATGGCCAACCGCCTGGCTCCACCCCCCGGGTGTGAACGTCAGAACCTGAGAGGGGTGACTCAGGATTTTTAGGTTGGCTGCTGGTACCTTTTCAGGGGCAGGTGTTTGTGCAAGGGACTACCTGTGAGTAGCTGGCTAGTCCAGGGCGTCACAAAACCACTAATAAAATTGTGTACAGGTTGGTTTCGATACTCCAGCATGCGCTGTCCCTTTCCAGGGGAGAAGCATCTGGCAAACTTTACTCTTGTACCATGGATCTAACAGAGTGGAAACCCAGTAGTCAGCACTACTTTGAATCTTAACAATTCAGGAATCATGTTGCAGATAAAGCATAAAGAAGGCGCTCATGTGTTACATGCTTCCGTGAGGTCCAAGTCCATCGTATGTTGGTGGCGGGGTAACACTCATGGTTGCTTTGTCCGTCCCCTCCCACCAACCACGGGCAACTGTAGCGCACCCATTACTTCTTACTCCTCATCCTTCTCCATTTGTTCTTCAGCACCTGCACCTTCACTAACAGTTTGTCTGGTACTATGAGCCCACCTTAATTGCTGAACTCTGCCCTCCCATGCCAGCCGCCTGTGTGAAGACACTCCGGACCTTAGAGATATTGTTATCCCTTCCTCATCCTCCTTTGCTTCCTCCTCCTCCCACAGACTATTCAAAGTATGCTCCAGCATGTAAATGACTGGAATAGTAATGCTGATGACAGCATCACAAGTGCGAAACATCTTAGTAGCCATTTCGAAACTCTGAAGAAAGGTGCAGAGTTGCTTCATTTATGCCCACTCCACAAGTGTGATTTGCCTCTCATAGCGGGATAGGCATCATAGCATATTGCAAGTCGAGATGCAAGTTGATTATCCATCGTGTGCAAACAGTTGAAGTGAGCACACGACGACCGTGCCTTCTGCAACAACACATCCCAGCCAGGATAATGGCCTATAAATTGCTGTTCAAGCAGGATGAGAACATTAGCCATAGAAGGCACGTGTGTGAGCTTGCCCCGGTGCAGGGTCACCACCAGCTTTGCACCATTATTGCACATGGCCTTTCCCGGCTCCAAGTTCGGTGAAGACAGACAGTGCTGAAATTTGGCCAGGATAGTTGTCGACAACTCTTCAACTGTGTGACTGCGTTCTCCAATGCATATTCAACAATGCCTGTATGCGGTGAGCACTGAATGTACAGTACAGAAGTATGGGGGATTCTCTCTGCACTGTTGGAATGCGTGTTATATTAAGGGAGAGGTTAAGGACACAGGTGGAGGCCCTAGAGGAGGTGGAGAAGGCAGAAGCAGTGGCAGACGTGGTAGATACAGAGGTTTGTCGCGCAAGCCTCGGGGATTTCAAGACTTGTGGAGCAGCCCCTTGCCCACTTGCCCCCACTATCACCAGAGTCATCCAGTGCCCAGTCAGCTTTATTAGAGAAGTAATGGTGACTGGATAACTGGTACTGGGGAACTGCCATGGCCATCAGCTTTCAGAAAACATCTGTATCCACAAAGTGGAAAGGCAACATTTCCGTGGCCAGCAGCTTATATATCATATGGTAACTTTCAAGCTCTTAGCTTTGGCATGAGTAGAAGGAAATAATCTTTTACGTGGCCACAACTGCGGGATGGAGGGATGGAGGGCTGTTTGCTGTGCTGAGAGAGGTCTGAGAAGGGTGTACAGGACAAACTGGTGAACATTGAGGGAGGTGTAGATGGAGATTTTATGATGGATTGAGGAAGATATGGTGTGCTCAGTGTCTGAGATTGTTCAAAAACACCAGGCAGGTGCACTTCCATAACAGCGGATGGGCTGTCATTCACCCCAACTGTAGCGGGAAAACAAGTGAAGGCTCAGCGGCCAGAGACCTGTGTGATTACACTTGCCCTGTTAACAGAGAAGGAAGAAGCATCAGATGAGCTTGATGTTGTGGCCAGTGATTGTGGAAGGCTGCTAAGCCACGATTTAGCGCAGTGAGATTCCCAGAATAATGTATGTTGGATGTGCATGTCCCGGTTCATGCATGTAATTGTCATATTATTGGAATTTCTGACTCTACTTAGTCATTTTTTACCAAGTTTGCAGATAACAAAAGTTGGGTCATCCTTTGCCAACAAAGCTGATACCAGGAAGCATTTTTCTGTTGGCTGAGGCCCGCCCCTTTTGGTCACATGGGTATGACCTCACCACAGGTCCTGCAAGTCAAAATTAAATTGATTGCATAATACTTATGTGCCACCCCCGTACCATCAGCCAGCGCTGCTCGGGTCTGGATCCGCGGTGTGGCTCAAGGGGTTTTACCGGACCCGGGGGTCGCTCGGACACTCCGAATGAAAGGGGACATATTTGTACGGGGATGGTAGTAAAGTGTCTGTGACGCCACCCACGGTGTGTGGTGAGATGTGGCACCACCACTGCTGTTGTGGGACACCCGGGGCGATGGGATGGCAGCTTGTTGTTAACCCCTTCGTGGGTAGGGATGGTTGCCCCGGGACCCGGTGACTTGGTGCAGGGGACAGTGATGGCAGGGACCGGTGTGCCTGGTCAGACCAGGGAGTCTCACCTTACTCACGATTAAAGAAGTCAGACAAGTCCAATAGTTAACCAAGGTGATGGTGGCCGGCCGCCGCGGCCGAGTGTACTCTGGTCCCCCACCCGGGTCCCTCTGCACTGTTTTTTAGTGTTGTGGACTTCCCGGTCTGAAACGCGGGAGTCCGCTCCCGGAAATACTGTTGGGACCCGTGCCCGCTGACGCTGACCCGTGGGATCTACAGGCTCTGACGGATGCCCTATCCCTCTCTGTGGGTGGTTGTCTCTTTTTGGGACTTAGGTTGTAACAGAACCTATAATCCTGCCCTCAACCGGTTGATTAGCTAGGCCATTGGTGCCGGTCCTGGCTTCAGGGTCCGAACACCCCCTGTGTGCACGGTTTCCGGTCGGGTCTCCGGTGTCGGTACCGGCGGGCTCCAACCCTGCCCCTGTCCACCTCGGATCTGCCGAGCCATCTTCCCGTCTCCTGCTAGACATGGGCCCACCGTCTGCCACCTAGCCAATGTGTCCAGGCTCCGACCCTGACACCTGTCAGCTTCAACTTCCTCCTACTCCTCTCCACTCCAAACTCTCTTCAACTACGCCACTCTTTAACTAACTGTTTTTCCTGCCCCGGGCTCTCCAGACCCCTAGGTGGGCATTTCCTTCCATCTGGTCCCGCCCACTGGTGTGCCTGTCCTTCCCTGTAGAGGTAACTAAGGTTTCTGGTTGGCTGTGTGTAACCTAGGTGAGTGAAGGTGTTATGCGGGGGCCTATGTGTGACTACCTGCAGTGTCAGAGCATCACACTTATACTAATTCTATAACAGGGATGGGATAACTATGCATACTCCCTACCTATTATCTGATCCTCAGCTGCTGTCACTTAAGAAGCTAATTATTTTATAAACTTTACTTTCTTGGATTTCAAAACCTATACATCTGAGCTGACCACTAAAGGTATGTATAGAATCAGCATGATAGTGCCAGTATAGCACTGGCTTTAGGTTATATATGAAAATCCTGGTGATTGGTTCCCTTTAAGAGCAGTAACACTACTTCACGGCTGAGGGTAAAATAGAGATACCTTGCAATGTGGTGGTATGTGCCAGATCTGGTAGCTTCAAGGACCTCCCCCGAATTGTCAGTTATTTAATTGGTTATTGTTATTTATGTTAATAAAATGGCCGCTGTGGACAAATATATCCAAAAGAAGGTGTGGTGTGTTTATTTATATAGATAAGTAAAAGGGGAGGAGGGGTATGGAAAGGAATATGGAAGGAATGGAGAAATTGGGCCATACACTGTCAAGAAGTGGATAAGAGACAGGTGTAGGGCTGGTGCTTCCATACTACTTACATTACAGACAAATGACAACATTGAGAATATCTAGTAGTCTCGACATTCAAAATTCTTTCAAGCAGACAGCAATTCAGTAGCAATGATTGCACCCAGTAGCGTAGCAAAGGGTGGGCGGAAGGGGCTGTCTGCCCCAGGTGGTGTGTGTCAGAGGGGCAGCATTTTGGCCACTCGCCTTCAGTTCTGGTGCCCCTGGGCTGAGTTCCGGGGACCACAATCCTCGGCAGGAAACTGTGCCTGCCGTCCCTTTAAGGCGCGCAGACCGCAGCATTCGCTGCGTCCTCCTGGATTGAGCTTCATCTGTGGGCGGAGCTACCAAGCGGCGTACTGCTCAGTCCCACAGATGAAGGAGGCGCAGTGCCAGCCAGTGACCCCCAGCACAGCGCTTCCCTCAGGCGCTGTGTGGGCCCCCTCTCCTCCGTGACCGAGCGGTATGTGCTACACCCCTCCCCCCACTCGACCTGTATGTTCCCTTCCAGCCACCCAGTTTATGGGCCCCAGTGAGCTGTATGGGCTTCACCCCCCCGGAGCCGCGTGTGTGAGCCCCCCGGAGTTGTGTGTGTGGGCCCCCAAGAGCCGCGTGCATGTCTATATGTATGCAGCAGAGTTGTGTGTGTCTGTATGTATGCAGCAGAGTTGTGTGTGTGTCTGTATGTATGCAGCAGAGGTGTGTCTGTCTATGTATGCAGCATAGTTGTGTGTGTCTGTCTGTATGTATGCAGCAGAGTTGTGTGTGTCTGTCTGTATGTATGTAGTAGAGCTGTGTGTCTTTTTATATGTATCCAGCAGAGCTGTCTGTCTGTATGTATGCAGCAGATCTGTGTGTCTGTCTGTATGTATGCAGCAGAGTTGTTTGTGTCTGTCTGTATGCAGCAGAGTTATGTGTGTCTGTCTGTATGTATGCAGCAGAGTTGTGTGTGTGTCTGTATGTATGCAGCAAAGTTGTGTCTGTCTATGTATGCAGCATAGTTGTGTGTGTCTGTCTGTATGTATGCAGCAGAGTTGTGTGTGTCTGTCTGTATGTATGTAGCAGAGCTGTCTGTCTGTATGTATGCAGCAGATCTGTGTGTGTGTCTGTATGTATGTAGCAGAGCTGTGTGTGTCTGTATGCAGCAGAGTTGTGTGTGTCTGTCTGTCTGTATGTATGCAGCAGAGCTGTGTGTGTCTGTATGTATGTATGCAGCAGAGTTGTGTGTGTCTGTCTGTATGTATGCAGTAGAGCTGTGTGTGTCTGTCTATATGTATCCAGCAGATCTGTCTGTCTGTAAGTATGAAGCAGAGCTGTGTGTGTCTGTATGTATGTAGCAGAGCTGTGTGTGTGTCTGTATGTATGTATGCAGCAGAGTTGTGTGTCTGTCTGTATGCAGTAAAGTTGTGTGTGTGTCTGTCTGTATGTATCCAGCAGAGCTGTCTGTATGTATCAGCAGAGCTGTCTGTATGTATGCAGCAGAGTTGTGTGTGTCTGTCTATATGTATGCAGTAGAGCTGTGTGTCTGTCTATATGTATCCAGCAGAGTTGTCTGTCTGTATGTATACAGCAGAGCTGTGTGTGTTTGTATGTATGTATGTAGCAGAGCTGTGTATGTGTCTGTCTGTATGTATGTAGCAGTGCTGTGTGTGTCCGTATGTATCCAGCAGAGCTGTCTGTCTGTATGTAAGCAGCAGAGTTGTGTGTGTATGTCTGTATGAATGCAGTAGAGCTCTGTGTCTGTCTATATGTATCCAGCAGAGCTGTCTGTTTGTATGCAGCCGAGCTGTGTGTGTCTGTATGTATGTATGTAGCAGAGCTGTGTATGTGTCTGTCTGTATGTATGTAGCAGAGCTGTGTATGTGTCTGTCTGTATGTATGTAGCAGTGCTGCGTGTGTCCGTATGTATCCAGCAGAGCTGTCTGTCTGTATGTAATCAGCAGAGTTGTGTGTGTCTGTCTGTATGAATGCAGTAGAGCTCTGTGTCTGTCTATATGTATCCAGCAAAGCTGTCTGTTTGTATGCAGCAGAGCTGTGTGTGTCTGTATGTATGTATGTAGCAGAGCTGTGGGTGTGTGTGTCTGTATGTATGCAGTAGAGCTGTGTGTGTGTATGTATGCAGCAGAACTGTGTGCGTGTCTGTCTGTATGTATGTAGCAGAGCTGTGTGTGTCTGTATGTATGCAGCAAAGCTGTGTGTGTCTGTATGTATGCAGTAGAGCTGTGTGTGTGTCTGTATGTATGCAGCAGAGCTATGTGTGTCTGTATGTATGCAGCAGAGCTGTTTGTGTGTATAATAGGCCTACATATGTGTGTAAAAAGGTGAAAGTCTTGGACTAATAGCAGCAGTCTACAATTAGATCTTTGATTGTAGTTCCATGAAAAATAAATATTTTGATGACTTTGCGGATTTTTGAAGGTTTCTGGATTATCGACGGCCAACAGAGGGGGGCGGCAAATTTGACGACCACTCCAGGCGGCAAAAGCAGTTGCTACGCCACTGATTGCACCCCTCCTCATAGGGCAGTAAAAGACCTGGGAGGTACAGTCCATGCAACACACAGGCTGTGGCCTGGCATTTTAGTTTTAAATATGAAGACATGCCTGAGTGGTAGGTGTAGGCCTGTTCCTCTCAGAAGCCTGGCACTACCCACAAGACATAATTTGAAACCCATTATGGCGTCTCAACATTCCAAATCCTTTCAGGCAGACAGCAGTACAGTAGCATCAAATGCCCCCCTCTCCATAGGGCATTAAAAGAGCAGGGAGGTACGGTCCATGCAACACACATGCTGGGACCTGGCATTTTAATTGAAAAAATGAAGACATGCCTGAGTGGCAGGTGTAGGCCTTTTCCTCTCAGAAAAAAACAAAAAAAAAGGAACCGAACAAGGAGTCATAAATACAAATTTTTATTAATGTCTATTAAAATATTAAACATTACATGTATGTTTTAAAAGGCACACTGTGACTGAAAAAGGGGGCGTCACAAAAATTCCATATAATATCCCATAATATAATATCATACAGTGGTGTAGATGAACTTGCAGGAGATATTGTAATCATATAATAATGTAAATACAAGTATGTTATATAGATCAAACCACATTTACACATATCTATATATATAATTGCCTTATTCTGTCTGTCTGTCTGTCTGTCTGTCTGTCTATCTGTCTGTCTATCTGTCTGTCTATCTGTCTGTCTGTCATGCTCCGAAATTGTGTCCTTACGGTGACACAAAGCTGATTGGCCGCTGGGCTCGCCATGGCCCCGCCCCCCCACACGGATTGGCCTCTCGCCCCGGCTCTCTGCAGGCCCCGCCCCCCTCACGCAATGCACGCTCGCTCTGCCCCAACTGACACGGAGCCGCGACTCCCAGGTGAGTACACACACACATCAGATCACACTCACTCTCACACTCACTCTCACACTCACTCTCACACATCACATCCACACACTCACAACATGCTGGGATATCGCTTGCTTCTACACCGGCTCCGTCACGATCCCAGCAGCGCCACACATAACCTTGCGATGCTGGCATCTTGACGGAGGCCGTGAAAGCTGGTAACCATTATACACATCGGGTAACTAAGGTCCCTTAGTTACCCGATGTGTATCATAGTTACCAGTGTACACCGGCTCACACTCACTCTCACACACATCACATCGCATCCACACATCAAGATCCTGCAACGGCGGAAAATACAGACACATAACAGCACACACATAACAGCACACACATAACAGCACACACACATACACACACACACACATACACACACACACACATACACACACACACAAATCAGATCACACACACCTCACACATCACATCGCATCCACATACTCACAACATCCTGGGATATCGCTTGCTTCTCGGCGGCGGGACTGTGCTGTTGTGAGCTTCCAGGACCTGCGGGAGGATCACATGGCCAGAAGCATGTGATATCCCCGGATGTTGTGAGTATAAGCGCGTATGTGCGATATCGTCAGTGTCTGTGTGTGTGAGTGTATGCGATCGGGTGTGTGTGTGAGTGTATGCGATCGGGTGTGTGTGAGTGTATGCGATCGGGTGTGTGTGAGTGGATGCGATCGGGTGTGTGTGAGTGGATGCGATCGGGTGTGTGTGAGTGGATGCGATCGGGTGTGTGAGTGTCGGCAGAGGAGCACGGCGTGCTGGAGGAGGCTGGGAGCAGAGAGGCTGATCATGGGGAAGGCTGGGAGGAGAGAGGCTGATGCTGGGGGAGGCTGGGAGGGGGAGGCTGGGACGAGGGAGGCTGATGCTGGTGGAGGCTGATACTTGGGGAGGCTGATGCTGGGGGAGGCTGGAAGGAGAGAGGCTAATGCTTGGGGAGGCTGATGCTGGGGGAGACTGGGAGGGGAAGGCTGATGCTGAGGGAGGCTGGGAGGAAGGAGGCTGGGAGGAGAGAGGCTGATCCTGGGGAAGGCTGGGAACGGGAGGCTGATGCTGAGGGAGGCTGGAAGGAGAGAGGCTGATGCTGGGGGAGGCTGGAAGGAGAGAGGCTGATGCTGGTGGAGGCTGATGCTTGGGGAGGCTGATGCTGGGGGAGACTGGGAGCGGAAGGCTGATGCTGAGGGAGGCTGGGAGGAAGGAGGCTGGGAGGAGAGAGGCTGATCCTGGGGAAGGCTGGGAAGGGGAGGCTGATGCTGGGGGAGGCTGGAAGGAGAGAGGCTGATGCTGGTGGAGGCTGATGCATGGGGAGGCTGATGCTGGGGGAAACTGGGAGCGGAAGGCTGATGCTGAGGGAGGCTGGGAGGGGGAGGCTGGGAGGAAGGAGGCTGGGAGGAGAGAGGCTGATCCTGGGGAAGGCTGGGAAGGGGAGGCTGATGCTGAGGGAAGCTGGAAGGAGAGAGGCTGATGCTGGGGGAGGCTGGAAGGAGAGAGGCTGAGGCTGGGAGGAGAGAGGCTGATGCTGGGGAAGGCTGATGCTGAGGGAGGCTGGGAGGGGAAAGCTGATGCTGGGGAAGGCTGGGAGGACGAAGGCTGGGAGGAGAGAGGCTGATCCTGGGGAAGGCTGGGAGAGGGAGGCTGATGCTGGAGGAGGCTGGAAGGAGAGAGGCTGATGCTGGCGGAGGCTGATGCTGGGGAGGCTGGGAGAGGGAGGCTGGGAGAGGTAGGCTGAGAGAAGAGAGGCTGATGCACACACACACACACACACACACACACGCGCGCGCACTGCACAACACACCACACACACACACACACACACACTGGGAACCACAAACAACTGCCCTACACAGACACCCACACACACAGACAACGCTGCACACACACAACACCCAACACACAAACACCGCGGCACACACAAATATACGCACATACCGCACAACACACACATTGCACAAAACATACCTCCCCCCAAAACACACCACACACACACAAACCGCGCAACACACACACAACGCTACAGACACACAGCGCTCCACAAACAACACAACACACGCAACACACATACAACACCGCTCTCACCCCCGTCACACCCAGACAACACCCAGAACATGTACAGCGCCTACACAAACACTTGGTAACTACAGACAACAACATCTCTCTCATATATATATATATATATATATATATATATATATATATATATATATATATATAACAAAAATCATACATGAACTACACAATACGTAAATTCTAGAATACCCGATGCGTAGAATCGGGCCACCTTCTAGTATATGCATAAGTATGTAGGCATAGAGCACTAAAATAAATAATTCACTATTATGTGTACCCCGGTGTTTACTCTGACACCTTGAAGGTTTTTCCTCCATTCATTACTGCCTCCTGCATAATTGTAGTCTTTGCTGTGGTCTGGGTGAACTGCACTGGCTCGTACGGAGATAGGTGTTTGTGCTGCTGCAGCTTGTCATTAGCTGCAGTTTTTAGTGCTCTCTGCCTACATACTTATGCATATATATGTGTAAATGTGGTTTGATCTATATAACATACTTGTATTTACATTATTATATGATTACAATATCTCCTGCAAGTTCATCTACACCACTGTATGATATTATATTATGGGATATTATATGGAATTTTTGTGACGCCCCCTTTTTCAGTCACAGTGTGCCTTTTAAAACATACATGTAATGTTTAATATTTTAATAGACATTAATAAAAATTTGTATTTATGACTCCTTGTTCGGTTCCTTTTTTTTGGTGATTTATATTGAATCCGAATGGTCCTATTGGTCCAATATACCCTCACATGTATTATGATCTCTATACAAGACTATTGAAACATTTATTATTCTGTGATGTGATATGGGTATTTTTCTCTAACTATTGGTGTTTCTGTTCCTCTCAGAAGCCTCACACTACTCAAGACACAACTTTGAGACCTATTTTGGAGTCTCAACATTCAAAATTCTTTCAGGCAGCCAGCAGTACAGTTGCCCCAATCCCCCCCTCTCCATAAGGCATTAAAAGAGCAGGAAGGTATGGACCATGCAACCTACAGGATGTGGCTTGGCATTTAAAAGTGAAAAGTCTAGAGATGCATGACAGACAGGCATAGGCCTCTTTCTCCCCGAAGACTTGCACTAGAGGCCAAAGCCAACTTGGAGACTCTACTTGAAGTCTCCACATTTCAAACAATTAAGGTCAGGCAACAGGAAAAATGGCAAAAATTGGCACACACTACAAATAGCGCAGCAAAGCAACATGGCAACGTGGGACCAACACAGAAACCAGCATTTCTACCTTCACCAGACACAGCAAGATAACGCACTAACCGCAAAACACAACTTGGAGACCTCTCTTGGAATCTTGACATTTAAATACCTTTCAAGCAGACAGGAGTACAGTAACATCAATTGCCACCCTTCCCATAGGGTCTTAAAGGGAAGGTATCGTCAAAAAAAAAAAAAATAATAACTGAAAAAATGTAAAGTAATAATGTTTAAATGTTTTGTTTAAATATTATTATTTTTTTTTTAATTGTGCAAAATATAAAAAGAAAATTAAAAAGTTTGATATTTTCCACTGTTAAACACTAGGGGGAGCAGCTTCTGAAATCGTACTGAATTTCCACTGTATAAAAAGCTCAGATTACAGCCTGCCGTAAAGTGGGCGGAGTCTGCTCTCCTGTGTGTGGTGGAACGCCTCTCCCCTCCTAATCTGAGTGTTTACAACAGATAACAGAGAATGACATGTAAGGACACAATGCACAGCCATTTTCCTGGCGACCAGAAATGTCTAAAGTGTCACCAAGGACAGCAGGAGTATCACACAGGATAGGATTAGATACACAGCTCAGCAGACAGTATCACCCAGGACAGGATTAGATACACGGCTCAGCAGACAGTATCACACAGGATAGGATTAGATGCACAGCTCAGCAGACAGTATCACACAGGATAGGATTAGATACACAGCTGTGCAGACAGTATCACACAGGATAGGATTAGATACGCAGCTCAGCAGAAAGAATCACACAGGATAGGATTAGAAACACAGCTCAGCAGACAGTATCACACAGGATAGGATTAGAAACACAGCTCAGCAGACAGTATCACACAGGATAGGATTAGATACACAGCTGTGCAGACAGTATCACACAGGAGAGGATTAGATACACAGCTCAGCAGACAGTATCACAGGATAGGATTAGATACACAGCCCTGCAGACAGTATCACACAGGATAGGATTACATACACAGCTCAGGAGACAGTATCACACAAGACAGGATTAGATACACGGCTCTGCAGACAGTATCACACAGGATAGGATTAGATACACGGCTCTGCAGACAGTATCACACAGGATAGGATTAGATAGACAGCTCAGCAGACAGAATCACACAGGATAGGATTAGATACACAGCTTAGCAGACAGTATCACACAGGATAGGATTAGATACACAGCTCAGCAGACAGTATCACACAGGATAGGATTAGATACACAGCTCAGCAGACAGTATCACACAGGATAGGATTAGATACACAGCTCAGCAGACAGTATCACACAGGATAGGATTAGATACACAGCTGTGCAGACAGTATCACACAGGATAGGATTAGATACACAGCTCAGCAGACAGTATCACAGAGGATAGGATTAGATACACAGCTCAGCAGACAGTATCACACAGGATAGGAGTAGATACACGGCTCTGCAGACAGTATCACACAGGATAGGATTAGATATACAGCTCAGCAGACAGTATCACACAGGATAGGATTAGATACACAGCTCAGCATACAGTATCACACAGGATAGATTAGATACACAGCTCAGCAGACAGTATCACACAGTATAGGATTAGATACACAGCTCAACAGACAGTATCACACAGGAGAGGATTAGATACACAGCTCAGCAGACAGTATCACATGAGAGAATTAGATACACAGCTCAGCAGACAGTATCACACAGGATAGGATTAGATACACGGCTCAGCAGACAGTATCACACAGGATAGGATTAGATGCATGGCTCAGCAGACAGTATCACACAGGATAGGATTAGATACACAGCTCAGCAGACAGTATCCCACAGGACAGGATTAGATACACGGCTCAGCAGACAGTATCACACAGGACAGGATTAGATACACAGCTCAGCAGACAGTATGATACAGGATAGGATTAGATACACAGCCGTGCAGACCATATCACACAGCAGAGGATTAGATACACAGCTTTGCAGACATCACACAGGATAGGATTAGATACACATCCCTGCAGACAGTATCACACAGGATAGGATTAGATACACGGCTCAGCAGACAGTATTACACGATAGGATTAGATACACAGCTCAGCAGACAGTATCACACAGGAGAGGATTAGATACACAGCCCTGCAGACAGTATCACACAGAAGAGGATTAGATACACAGCCCTGCAGACAGTATCACAAAGGAGAGGATTAGATACACAGCCCTGCAGACAGTATCACACAGCAGAGGATTAGATACACAGCTTTGCAGACATCATACAGGATAGGATTAGATACACAGCATAGGAGACAGTATCACACAGGACAGGATTAGATACACGGCTCAGCAGACAGTATCACACAGGATAGGATTAGATACATGGCTCTGCAGACAGTATCACACAGGATAGGATTAGATACACAGCTCAGCAGACAGTATCACACAGGATAGGATTAGATACACAGCTCAGCAGACAGTATCACACGACAGGATTAGATACACAGCTTAGCAGACAGTATCACACAGGAGAGGATTTGATACACGGCTCAGCAGACAGTATCACACAGGATAGTATTAGATACACAACCCTGCAGACAGTATCACTGGTACACACACAGGTACTCACATGCAGTGGCGCGCGTGTGCACACACACACACACACACACAGTCACCCCTGATGGGGACCTTGTGCCACACACGCACACACAATCACCCCTGATGGGGACCTTGTGCCACACACACAATCACCCCTGATGGGGACCTTGTGCCACACACACACACACACACACACACAATCACCCCTGATGGGGACCTTGTGCCACACACACACACACACAATCACCCCTGATGGGGACCTTGTGCCACACACACACACACACACACACACACACACACACAATCATTCCTGATGGGGACCTTGTGCCACACACACACACACACACACACACACACACAATCACCCCTGATGGGGACCTTGTGCCACACACACACACACACACACACACACACACAATCACCCCTGATGGGGACCTTGTGCCACACACACACACACACACACACAATCACCCCTTTTGGGACCTTGTGCCACACACACACACACACACAATCACCCCTGATGGGGACCTTGTGCCACACACACAATCACCCCTGATGGGGACCTTGTGCTACACACACACACACACACACACACAATCACCCCTGATGGGGACCTTGTGCCATACACACACACACACACACACACACAATCACCTCTGATGGGGACCTTGTGCCATACACACACACACACACACACTCACCCCTGATGGGGACCTTATGCTACACACACACACACACACACACACACACATACACACACAATCACCCCTGATAGGGACCTTGTGCCACACACACACACACACAATCACCCCTGATGGGTACCTTATGCTACACACACACACACACACAAAATCACCTCTGATGGGGACCTTGTGCCACACACACACACACAATCACCCCTGATGGGGACCTTGTGCCACACACACACACACACACACACACACACACAATCACCCCTGATGGGGACCTTGTGCCATATACACACACACACAGACAATCACCCCTGATGGGGACCTTGTGCCACACACACACACACACACACAAACCTTTCACATCATCCTCCCTGTTACCTCCGGTGGGCGCTCCAGGCAGCTGTGCTGCATGCCATCCTCCCCTGCGTCCGGCTGACATTTCACACATCCGATCGCATACACTCACACATCCGATTGCATACACTCACACATCCGATCGCATACACTCACACATCCAATCGCATACACTCACACACACTCACGATATCACACATGCCTGTACAATCGCGCGCACACACACTCACAACATCCGGAGATATCACATGCTTCCCATGTGATCCTCTCGCAGGTCCTGGAAGCTCACTGCACAGCATCACAAGCGCGCCGACACACACTCACAATCACCCCTGATGGGGACCTTGTGACACACACACAGCAGCGGTGGAGGGCAGAGCCAGGGGAGCTGCGGCAGCGGGCAGAGCGGGGACTTGGGAGAACGGAGGGAGGGGGGTGTCATTAGAGACGGTAACGGCGGGGGGAGGGGCGGCGGCAGTAGCTGGGGCAGAGCAGGGGCTGGGGAGAACGGAGGGATGGGATGCCATCGGAGATAGTAACGAGGGGAGGGGAGGCGGCCCATACTCACACATCCCGGCAGGTGACAGGGGTAAAGTGGAGCAAACAGCATACGCTGTGAGCTCCACAATAATGGCGCTGGTCTCCTCCCTCTGCTGTGTCCTGGACAGCCCAGAGGGCGCGTCCAGGTCACAGCAGACGCCCACTGTAACGTACTTCATGGGGTTGGAGCCCGACTATCAGAGTCTATGCACAGGGGCTGCCATAAAGGAAGGAGTTACTGTCGTTACACACACGGCAAATCCAGCATGGCAGCCCCCAGTGCCTCCAGTAAAATAAGAATTACATAAAAACTAAATAAGCTGCGATTTTCATTTTGTATTAGAAATACTTGATTTCATAATCACTATTTTTAATACAAAAATAAAAAACCACAATACCTTCCCTTTAAAGCAGCAGAGAGGTATGGTCCATGCAACAAACTGGATGTAGCCTGGCATTTAGTTTTTAAAAATCATGAGATACATGACAGACAGGCGTAGGCTTCTTGCTCATAGAAGCCTGGCAGTATACCATTGTATATTCTGCACAGTCTGGGACTGGGGTGGCATAATCCCTGGACATGCACATTTTGTTCATCTTTATGAACATTAGGTGGTGTACACTTTCAGGGGACAGCCGAATGCACTTTTTTGTCAATACACTTCCAGCAGCACTGAAGACACGTTCTGAGAGAACGCTGGCTGCTGGGCAGGCCAAACCTTCCAAGGTGTGACTGGTGAGCTAAGACCACTCTTCCATTTTTGAAGACCAAAATGCAAAAGAGTCCAATCCCCCCTTATGGCATTGATGTTGAGCTCTGGATACTCCTGCACAATCTCTCCAGTCAATCACTACGCATCAGATTTCTACTCTGTTCTGCTGGTGCATGCAAGGGTGTAAAAAATGTGTGCCACAAATCACAGAAATTGCTTCTGGCACTTGAACTACTGCTGCTATTATTTCTGCGTTAATGACGCAATGTGCCCATTGATTGAATTCTAGAACTGTGATGCACGCTGTGTGCCTCACTGCTGTCTTGTGGAAAACTACTGTTAAGATGGTCTGCAAGCTTCTTTCGATAATCCAGCATCCACGCGTCCCTTTCCATCTTGATAAATTGATTCTTGTACCATGTATCTAATAGAGTGGCAACCCAATAGTCAGTACTATTTCTAATACTAACGATATGGACATCATGTTGTAAATAAAAAAAGCAAGAAGGCGCTCATGTGTCAAACGCTTCCATGCGGTCCAAGTCCATGTTGGGTTGGTGCCGGGTTAGGCTTGGGTTTGCTACCTCCATCCCCTCCCACCAACCACGGACAACTGTTGCGCACTCATTACCTCTTACTCCTCATCCTTCTCCATTCATTCCTCAGCTCCTGTACCTTCACTAACAGTTTGTCTGGTACCATGACCGCACCTTGATTGCTGAACTCCGCTCTCCCATGCCTCCCGCCTGTGCAACGACACTCCAGACCTTATAGATATTGCTATCTCTTCCTCATTATCTTCTGCTTCCTCCTCTTCCTCTGGGAACACCACCCCCTCCCGCAGACTATTCAAAGTGTGCTTGAAAATATGGATGACCGGAAAAAGTAATGCGGATAGTACGAAACATCTTAGTAGCCATTTCGAAACCAGGGCTTGCTGCTGATGCCACAGTCACTGCAACATGTGCAGAGTGGAATTCCACCATGTTTGCACATCGCATATCAATTGGTTAACTGGTAGGCCGAAAGTCCTTTGTAGCGTTGCAAATTGATTAGATGCGGGATGCGAACATCGGCAGTAAGGACAAATGTCCGTGCCTTCTGCAGCAGCGCATCCAGCCAGGGATAGCGGGCAAGAAATTTCTGTACAACCAGGTTCAGGACATGAGCCATGCCCGGCACATGTGCAATTTCACCCAGGAGTAGGGCTGCTAACAGGTTTGCACCATTGTCGCACACAGCCTTCCCTGGCTCTAGGTTCAGTGGAGACAGCCACTGATGAAACTCGACCAAGAAGGCGGTCCACAACTCTGCAGCTGTGTGACTGCGTTCTCTGAAGCAGATTAATGTCAGCACTGTCTTATTGTGTTGAGTCTTGACAGTATGGAGGTGGGGGGGATTCTTGCTGCACTCTTGGAACACATGTTACATTAAGGGAGAGACTCGGGGTGCAGGTGGAGGTGCTAGAGGAGGTGGAGTAAGCAGAAGAGGAAGCGATAGATCCAGAGGTTTGTCTCGCAAGCCTTGGGGATTTCAAGACTTGGGAAGCAGCCCCTTACCTACCTGTCCCTGCAGCCACCAGAATAACCCAGTGCTCAGTCAGTGAGATGTAATGCCCCTGTGAATGCTTGCTCATCCAGTTGTTCATGGTGAAATTCACCCTGGGAGACACAGAGTTTTTCAAGGAAAAGATAATCTTGGCTGCGACATGATGGTGTACCACAGGCAAAGCTTTATTAGAGAAGTAATGGTGACTGGGCAACTGGTCCTGGGGGACTGCAATGGCCATCAGGTTTCCGAAACCCTCTGTATCTACTAGGTGGAAAGGCAGCATTTCCTTAGCCAACAGTTTTGATATTGTGAAGTTCAACCACTTTGCTTTGTCATGTGTGGGAGGAAATGATCTTTTATATGACCAAAACTGCGGGACTGAGGGCTGGCTGCTGTGCTGAGAGAGGTGGAGTAAGGTGTATATGGCCGAACAGTGAACTGGGAGAGAGGTGTAGTGGGAGATGGAATGCTGGATTGAGAAACATGTGGTGTTCTTGGTGTCTTACATGTGTTCTGTTTGCTGTGTCTCTCAGTAATCACACTCAGTGGAGATCTTCAGGCTATTTATTAGGTGGTATTGTCAGCCATAACATCTCTCTCTGCTGCCTGCACTCTATCTGCAGTACCAGTGAGTTCCCACTTGCTTGTGAACACATACAAGAAGAGAGACCCCTAGAGGCCCCTAGGGGACATACAGCATATACATATTGCTACATCCTTTCTCTTTAAACAAGAATAACAATCAAACTTAATAAACACAATAATTAATCTAAGTAAAAGAGAATTACAATATATACAGTTAGATATAATCCTTGAGGTGTGCAGGCTTTCTGATCATTCTGCCCGCCCTAGTAACATAAGAAGAGTCAATGTCCACCTTTGGTAGTTGTTCTGATTCTGGTAATGTGCCTTCTGATATTGCCTGTCTCTGGTTAACAGTCTCACCCTGATGGTCAGCAGTCACTGTTGGTACTTGGCTTGGACTTGCTGCCTCGTTATCTTGGGTATCAGGATATTGTTCAAAAGGCCATGAATCATCTTGTTCTTGTGTTTTCCTCAAATATCTCCTATTTCTCCTTAGGCTTCTTCCGTCTTCTATTAAAATTTCGTAGGATCGAGGTCCTAGTTTCTGGACAACCTTTGCCTTTTGCCAGTGTTTGTCGTATTTGCTGCTTGGCTGCAGCCATAAGTTGTCATTCCTCTGGAGATGTGGCAGATCCTTTGCAGATTTATTGTAATAGAAAGCTTGCCTCTCTTGATTTTTCTTTAGTTGAGCTTTGATGTTTCCCACCAACTTTGGCTTTAACAGATGACTAGCGGTTGGTATGAGTGTCTTTGTACGTCTACTAATGAGCCTCTGTGCCGGACTGCTGTCTATGCCTTGGGTGGGTGTGTTTCTATGATCCAGTATAGACAGATATAAATCAGTACCTGCCTGTTTTGCTTTTTTAAGGAGTCTTTTGGCCGTTTTTACTGCGGACTCTGCTTTGCCATTACTCTGTGGATATCTTGGAGAAGACGTCTGGTGTTCAAATTCCCATCTCTTGCTGAAAGTTTTAAACTCTTCTGAAGTAAACTGAGCAGCATTGTCAGAGAACACGATATCCGGAATGCCATACCTGGCAAAATGGGCCTTGAGTTTTTTAATCACTGTTCTCACCCTTGTGTCCTGTAACAAATCAATCTCCCAAAAGTTAGATAAATAGTCCACTGTAATCAGGTATTCTTTGTCATTCCATGTGAACACATCTGTTCCAATTTTTGACCAAGGCCTCTGTGGAATTTCATGAGGTTGCAATGTCTCCTTTTGTTGCTTATCACAGCAGGATGCACATATTTCACATTGTGCTATATAGTTTTTAATGTGGTCATTCATTCCTGGCCAATAAATAGATTCTCTTGCTCGCCGTAGACATCCTTCCCTGCCTAAGTGCGAAGAGTGCAGTGTTTCCAGTATGTCTCTCCTGAGTGCTTCTGGTATAACAGCTCTGTCTCCTTTAAAGATTATTCCTTGCTGCACTGACAGTTCATCTCTTATGTGGAAGAATGGAGAAACTTCCCTAGATGCATGCTGCTTGTATTTTGGCCAGCCCTGCAAGATGACAGTCTTTAAGATCTGGAGTATTTTATCCTTCTCTGTACAAGTCTGTATTTGCTTAAACTTGTCTTTTGACACCGCCAGATAGTCACACATATTGATGGTTTCAATTTCATTCTCCTCATCATTTGTGACAGGTAGGTATGCTCTGCTTAGAGTATCTGCAATCAGTAAGTCTCTTCCTGGACAGTAACAGATGTCAAAATCGTATTTCTGAAGTCGTAACAGCATGCGCTGTAGTCTCTTTGGGGCATTTAGTAGTGGTTTCTTTGTAATGCTCTCCAATGGCTTGTGATCAGATTGCACTGTTACTCGTCAACCATAGGTGTACTGGTGAAACTTCTCCATCCCAAATACCACAGCCAGTAACTCCTTCTCAATCTGAGCATATCCCTGCTCTGTTGCTGTTAGGGCTCTGCTTGCAAACGTGATTGGCTGTTTGTTCTGCATTAGTGTAGCTTCAAGCCCTTTTTCTGAAGCATCACATTGTACCACCACTTCTCGATCTGGGTCGAAATACTTCAGGGTTGCTGCATCTGCAATAGCCTTCTTTACTGACCGGAAAGCAGTTTCCTGGTTTTCTGTCCATTCCCAGAGCACATCTTTGTGGGTTAGCTGTCTCAGTGGCGCACACATATCTGACAGATGCTTGCAAAACTTGGAGAGATAATTTACCATGCCCAGAAATTGTTGTACTCCACACACATCAGTTGGGGTTGGCAAATCTTGAATTGCTCTCACCTTTTCTGGATCCACTTTAACACCATTTGAGGTCAGAAGATGTCCAATATATGCAACTTCTGTCATTTTCAGTTTGAATTTGTCCACGTTCAGCTTTATTTGTTTTGCTTTACATCGGTCCAAAAATTGTATCATCTTCTGATCATGATCCTTGATTGCAGATTCCATATCTTCACCTTCTCCCACTATAAGGATATCATCTGCTATTGTTTTTACTCCAAGAAGTCCTTCCAAAGCCTGCATCAATTTCTGCTGGAACATCTCCGGAGCAGGTTTTAGTCCCATGGGCAGTCTCAGCCATTTATAGCGTCCAAATGGTGAAGAAAATGTTGTCAATAAACTTGATTCTTCAGTCAGTTCCACATGCCAGAATCCATTTTTGACATCACATACAGAAAATATTTTAGCCTTTGATAGATCTGGGAGAACATCATCCAATGTTGACATCGGGTAATGATTTCTTTTCAGCGCCGTGTTGAGTGGCTTCGGATCAATGCATATTCTTAACTTGCCTGATGGTTTCTGCACTATGACCAAACTGCTGATCCAATCTGTACTCTTCTGGACTGGTTCCATCATGCCTTTTCTGTAAATCTTGTAGCTCTACTTTCAGTGGTTGCATTAAAGCTACAGGCACCCTTCTTGTAGGTAATCTGGAAGGCTGCACGGTTTTATCAATTTCTAGCCTGTATTTACCTTCAAAGCACCCATCACCTTCAAATAAATCAGCATACTCCATTTTTATTTTTTGAAAGTCCAAATTGCGCTCTGCATTTAGTTTGGGATTTGGTATATCCTGGGAAACCTCAACAGACATAATGTTCTGCGACTGTACTTTTATTAAGTCCATTGCCTGCACTGCTTTTACTCCCAGTATTGGTACATGGTTCCCACCATGCAGCACGGTAAATTCAGCTCTGTAACTCTTCCTGTTACATGGGTTCCGTATTTTGAGCTTACATGTCCCCATAGGTTTCAGAACACTTTTGTTGTACATCACCAGTACCTTGTCCGTTGGCTCAATGGAAACCTGTTTGTTCAGCAGAGCACTTGGAATTACATTGCAGCTTGCTCCACAATCCAGCTGAAATCTAATGGGCTTCTCATCCAACAGGAAGGGTGCATAGAGCTGCTTGGCATCCTTGACTACTGGCTGCCTGATTACATTGACATTCTCTGTTGCAGGTTGCAGCTGTAGCCATGTAATGTCCTCTGCACTGTCAGTGTCTGGTGTCACAGTGTGGACCTGTTTAGGCTATGTGCGCACTTGCGTAAATACATGCAGTTACGCTGCGCTTTGTAGCGCAGCGTAACTGCATGCGTCCTGCGTCCCCTGCACAGTCTATGGAGATTGTGCAGGGGCTGTGCGCACATGGCATTTTAGAGCGCAGCGCATGCGCTACTACTGCCGAAGCGCTGCGTTCTAAGAAGTGACATGTCACTTCTTCTGTGCGCTTTGCCGGCAGCTCCTGCTCTGTCTATGGCAGGAGCTACAGGCAGAGCGCATGGAATCTTTTTTTTTTTTTTTCACTATGGACATTTCTGCAGCGATTTAAAGCGCACATGTGCTCTTCAGATCGCTGCAGAAATTTCTACAGTGACTGTACGCAACGTGCGCACATAGCCTTATGCTGTTTGCTTGTTCCCAGCCTGCAGACAGCTGAGAAATGATTCTTCTTGCCACATAACCTGCAGGTTTCACCATATGCTGCACACTTGGTCTTGTCTCTCTCATGTCTCTTACCACAATATTTGCAGTGGATCATGCTTATAGGGGAGCTTGGTCTTGTCTTTCCTCTCATAGATACTGCATGTACCTCATCATCATCATTATTATCACTGGTGCCTGCCATCATCTTCAGGCTGCGCTTTGTCAGCTCTGCAGCCCTGCAGATTTTCATGCATCTCTCTAAGGTCAGCTCTTCGTCTCTGAGTAACCTTTCTCTGAGGCGAGTGTCCATAATGCCACATACAATTCTGTCTCTTATGAGGCTGTCTCTGATTTCCCCAAAGCCACATGTTGCAGCCAATGTCCTCAGCTCTGTCACATATCTATCCACATTTTCACCATCCACCTGCTGTCTTGTGAAAAACTTGTATCTCTCCACAGTCTCATTTCTCTTGGGGTCACAGTGCTTATCAAATGCCTCCACAATATCTGCTAGGACGAGGTGGTCTGTGTCTGGCAGTAAGGTTTGGGCTAGTTTTCTGCCTTTTTCCCCAATTAAGTAATAAAACAGCTTTACTTTACGTTTGTCATCACTGGGGGCCACTGTCAGATCCATATACAGAGTAAACTCGTCTTTCCAGTGTCTCCATGTCTGGGATAGATTACATGATGAGACATCCAGTTTCTGAGGGGGCTTCAGACCAGTCTCCATCTTGTATAATGCATACCTCCCAACCGTCCCGGATACAGCGGGACAGTCCCTCTTCTGAGCCTTTGATCCCGGGTCCCGCCCGTGAGGCTGATTGTCCCGGCTCCACCCACCCACTGTAGCCCTGCCTCGCTGTTTCTCCCTTCTACTATTCATTACAGAGCCGAGCGCGCACCTACTCCTGTGACTGCTGCTGAGGTATGAATCACCCCCTGCAGCAGAGCGACCCCCCTGCAGCAGAGCGACCCCCCCCTGCAGCAGAGCCCCCCCCCCCTGCACCAGAGCCGACCCCCCCCAGTCCCGGAGCCTGCGTTTGTCTGCAGCTGTTCTCTGATTCCCCGTGTGCGGCTTCTCACTGCTGCAGACACGCGGGGAGTCAGGAAGCTGAGGAGACCGTGCAATCAGCACTTCTCTCTCCTGCAGATAGCAGTGACAATAACCTATGCAGAGTGACATCTGCAGGCTTCTATTACCGATCAGTGGTCTCCTGCCTGTGGAGCAGAGCTGCTGGGTCCTAG